>NW_016830182.1:296056-353314 GCF_001698545.2 Rhinopithecus bieti
TAGAGACAGGATTTCACCATGTTAGCCAGGATGGTCTTGATCTGCTGACCTCGTGATCTGCCCACCTTGGCCTCCCAAAGTGCTGGGATTACAGGCGTGAGCCACTCTGCCTGGCTGACTTGGATACTGTTAAAAGCACTCCATTTTAAAAAGGAAACAGGGCGTAAAAGTTCAAAAAATTTGCAGCCTGATGATGCAGTAGAAAAGAAAAACCCATTTTTTGAGAAGAAATTCAAGCCAACTGCAGAAATTTGCATAAGGAGCAAGGAGCCTAATATGACTTCTGAAGACCATGGGGAAAATGTCTCTAGACCATGTCAGAGACCTTCACAGCAGCCCCTCCCATCACAGACCTGGAGGCCCAGGAGGAAAAATTGGTTTCATGGACCTGGCCCAGGGTCCCCATGCTGTGTGGAGCCTAGGGACTTGGTACTCTGTGTCCTAGCAGCTCCAGCCATGGCTGAAAGAGGCCAATGTACAGCTTGAGCTGTGGCTTCAGAGGGTGGAAACCCCAAACCTTAGCATCTTCCACATGGCATTGAGCCTGTGGGTGCACAGAAGTCAAAAATTGAGGTTTGGGAACTTCTACCTAGATTTTAGAAGATGTATGGAAACACCTGGATGCCCAGGCAGAAGTTTGCTGCAGGGGTGGAGCCCTCATGGAGAACCTCTGCTAGGGCAGTGTGGAAGGGAAATGTGGGGTCAGAACCCTCACGCAGAGTCCCTACTGGGGTGCTGCCTAATAGAGCTGTGAGAAGAGGGCCACAGACCTCCAGACCCCAGAATGGTAGATCCACAAACAGCTTGCACTCTGCACCTGGAAAAGGTGTAGACACTCAGTGCCCTCATGAGAAAGCAGCTGTGTGGGAGGCTATACCCTGCAAAGCCATAGGGGTGGAGCTGCCCAACACCATGGGAACCCACCTCTTACATCAGCATGACCTGGATATGAGACCTGGAGTCAAAGGAGATAATTTTGGAGCTTTAAAATTTGACTGCCTTGCTGGATTTCAGACTTGCATGGGCCTGGTAATCCCTTTATTTTGGCTAGTTTCTCCCATTTGGAACTGCTGTATTTATCCAATGCCTGTACCCCCATTGTATCTAGGAAGTGACTAGCTTGCTTTTGATTTTACAGGCTCATAGGCAGAAGGGACTAGCCTTGTCTTGGATGAGACTTTGGACTATGGAATTTTGGGTTGATGCTGAAATGGGTTAAAAGTTTGGGGGACTGTTGAGAAAGCATGATTGGTTTTGAAATGTGAGGACATGAGATTTGGAGGGGCCAGGGGTGGAATGATATGGTTTGTCTGTGTCCCCATTCAAATCTCAACTTGAATTGTGTCTCCCAGAATTCCCACGTGTTTTGGGAGGCACTTAGGGGGAGGTAATCGAATCATGGAGGCCAGTCTTTCCCATGCCATTCTCATGACAGAAAATAAGTCTCACAAGAGCTGATGCATTTATCAGGGGTTTCCGCTTTTGCGTCTTCCTCATTTCTCTCTTGTCGCCACCATGTAAGAAGTGCCTTTTGCCCTCCGCCATGATTATGAGACCTCTGCAGCCATGCAGAACTGTAAGTGAAACTAAATCTCCTTTTCTTCCCAGTCTTGGGTATGTCTTTATCAGCAGCATAAAAACGGATTAATACATATACATTAAATCATATTTGCTTATTTTTAAATTGTTGCCATAGTGGAGTAAATTTGTAAAATAGTTGTTAGTGGTTATCATATATCTATATATACACAAGGTTGGCATCTGTGTAAGATGGGACAGAAGCCAGGGTTGGGGAGGAGGCACTGTAGAATGTCAAAGTTCATGTTAATGCCTCCAATACTGATCACACACCATAGGATACATTTTGCCTTTCTCCCTTTCCATTGTTGTAACTGTCTTTTGTTTGTTTGTTTGTTTGTTTGAGACAGAGTCTTACTCTGTCACCCACGCTGGAGTGCAGTGGTGCAATCTTGGCTCACTGCAATATCTGCCTCCTGGGTTCAAGAAATTCTCCTGTCTCAGCCTCCCAAGTAGCTGGGACTACAGGCATCCACCACCACACCTGGCTAATTTTTGTATTTTTAGTAGAGATGAGTTTTCACCATGTTTACCAGGCTAGTCTCGAACTCCTGAGCTTAGGTGATTCACCTGCCTTGGCCTCCCAAAGTGCTGAGATTACAGGTGTGAGCCACCACACCAGGCCATTGTTATAACTGTCTTCTGTGACAGTGAAAAAGCTGGCTCCCATCTCATCATCTGTAATATATTTGGTCATTTGATCAATGCCTTGTATGTAACCAACCCCTTATCACTGCCATTGCCCTAGGGACACTCTCCCCACCACTGTATTAGAGCTGCCTTTCTTATCCTGTTCTGGCTCCAACACCCTGTGCTGGGCCACCACCTTTCATGGCTACCTCTTCAACCTACTTAGGCTGTGACACCCCGTGCTGGGCTGTTCCCCACTCCTCAGATGCCCACTTCACACCACTTGGGCTCGGCCACTTACACTGGGCCACCACTCACCCTCATGTATGGCCCCTTTGACCTGCTCAGCCTTTGACACCTCATGATCCCCACCACCCCATGATATACCCCAGTGCCCCAATGGCTACTGTCTCATTTTGCATAGATGCCAACCTTGCTTAATCCCACCTGGTGGCTTCTAGCCTAAATTGTTTTGGAAGGAAAGGGAAGAGTATATGTGAAATATTTTGATGTACAGAAGTTTTACATTTTAAAGAAAGTAAACCTATTGACCTTTCTCTTCATGTTTTGTCAATTTAGCTCTATACTTAGGTCTTTCCTACCCATCTTAGCTTGGGTCCCCCAAAGAGCAGAACCTGTGACAAAGGTCTATCTGCAGAGTTTATTTTGTGATTGGCTCCCAGGGAAGAGGAGTGGGAGGCGTGAAAGAGGGAGACAGGACATGACGTGGGGACAACACAGGAGAAATAGGGCTCAGTCATGCTGGGGTTCTGTCAGGAACTTTGGAGAACGTGCCTCAGATTTGGCTCCCTGGCAGAGGGAAGAAGGTTTTTATTTCACAAGGATCAAAGGCTGCCCTGGCAGATGTGGACTCCTTGCACTCCCAGTATTGTGTACACAGCAGAATGGCAGAGTTGGTCACTGACAGCAGGTATCCCAAAGAGCTGGGCCAGAGAAGCTGGGAGCAGAGAGAGAGGGAGATGTGGATGGCTGGGGTGGTGAAACAAAAAGAGGAGCTGAGAGGGTGTGACAGGGGGCATAAAAGATGTCTGGCATGCAACTTGAAGATAATGTGAATCTTACTTCATATTTCCTTTTAATACTCTATTTTCAAAATATTTAACCTATCTGGAATTTTATTTTATTTTATATTTTTGAGATGAGGTCTTGCTCTGTTGCCCAGGCTGGAGTGCTGTAGCACAATTGCAGTTTACTGCAGCCTCAAACTTCTGGGCTTAGGCGGTCCTCCTGCTTCAGCCTCCCCAGTAATTGGGACTACAGGCCTGTGCCACCATGCCTGGGTACATTTTAAATTTTTTCTACAGACAGGATCTTGCTTTGTTGCCCAGGCTGGTCTTGAACTCCTGGCCACAGGTAATCCTCTTCCCTTGGCCTCCCAAAGTGTTGGAATTACAGATGTGAGCCACTGTACCTGGCCTGGAATTTATTTTAAACTGTGGTGTGAGCTGGGTGTGGTGGCTCATGCCAGTAATCCCAGCACCTTGGGAGGCCAAGGCGGGTGGATCACAAGGTCAGGAGATCAAGACCATCCTGGCTAACACAGTGAAACCCCATCTCTACTAAAATACAAAAAAAAATTAGTGGGGCATGGTGACAGGTGCCTGTAGTTCCAGCTACTTGGGAGGCTGAGGCAGGGGAATGGCATAAACCTGGAAGGTGGAGCTTGCAGTGAGCCGAGATTGTGCCACTGCACTCCAGCCTGGGCAACAGAGCGAGACTCTGTCTCAAAAAAAAAAAAAAAANGCCTCCCAAAGTGTTGGAATTACAGATGTGAGCCACTGTACCTGGCCTGGAATTTATTTTAAACTGTGGTGTGAGCTGGGTGTGGTGGCTCATGCCAGTAATCCCAGCACTTTGGGAGGCCAAGGCGGGTGGATCACAAGGTCAGGAGATCAAGACCATCCTGGCTAACACAGTGAAACCCCATCTCTACTAAAAATACAAAAAAAAATTAGTGGGGCATGGTGACAGGTGCCTGTAGTTCCAGCTACTTGGGAGGCTGAGGCAGGGGAATGGCATAAACCTGGAAGGTGGAGCTTGCAGTGAGCCGAGATCGTGCCACTGCACTCCAGCCTGGGCAACAGAGCGAGACTCTGTCTCAAAAAAAAAAAAAAAATGGTCGGGGGGCCAGGCCCAGTGGCTCACGCCTGTAATCCCAGCACTTTGGGAGGCCGAGGAGGGCAGATCACAGGTCAGGAGATCAAGACCATCCTGGCTAACATGGTGAAACCCCATCTCTACTAAAAATACAAAAAATTAGTTGGGTGTGGTGGTGGGTGCCTGTAGTCCCAGCTACTTGGGAGGCTGAGGCAAGAGAATGGCATGAACCTGGGAGGTGGAGCTTGCAGTGAGCCGAGATTGCACCACTGTACTCCAGCCTGGATGACAGAGTGAGATTCTGTCTCAAAACAAAACAAAACAAAACATAAAAAAGTGTGGTGTGAGGTAGGGATAGAGTTTAAAGTTGCTCCCTAGTGGGTTGGTCAGTTATCCTCAAGCCATAATTCACTGAATAGTCCATATTTCCCATAGTGACATGAAATTCTATCTTAAAAGTATATTAGAGTTTAAACATATTATGTGTTGAGTCTGCCTCACTGTTCCCTCTGCTAATTTTTCTTTTTGCTGGTACCACACTGTTTTAATTATTGTAGCTTTAGAATGCATTTTAAAATTTGCAGAACAAATATCCCTTTAGTGATGTTCTTTTTTCAGAAATTTATTAGTGAGCAGTAGAAGTTTATTTTTCTAGAGGATCTTTTGAATTATTATTGTGTTTTTTGTTTGTTTATTTATTTATTTATTTATTACCTTCCCAGGGGGAAAGGGCGTGAGCTTGTACATTCTTCAGCTAAGTAGCAAACCTCTCTTTCACAGATGGTCAGAAGACATAAAAGCATATGATATAAAGACACAGATGGTGTGTTCCCACTCACTATGCTGCCTGCCTTTTAATTTTACTCTCACTGCTGTCCTGTGACTTTAGGAAGGACAGTCATTGTGTAGAGCACAAGTACAAGGCTTAGAAAAGACTTTTTTCCCCCCAAAGGCACACAAATAAATATTAGAAATAGAACTGAAATGCTGTTTTGTATTCATAAGGCTTTTTAGAAAGAATGACTCTCTAGGAATTAGTTCTAAAGTCTATGCTTCTAATGGGAAATCCTTGGTCCTGATGTGTTTACATTGAAGCAACTATTCTAACTGAGTCCTATGAAAGACCTTCTTAGGAGTGACAGGTATGAGCTATTGCAAGAAAACATAGTGTACAATCTTCTGTGAGGATCTTTAAATAGAGGGCCGATTATAAAGACCATGTTCCTGATGTGTGGGGCTGGTCCTCCTCCCCAGTAGACCTCACCTCCCTGCCCTTTCAGCATCCCCTCCTTGTCCCAGGCTGATGGCTGATGCTGCCATTGGTCTCTGCGGTGCTACCTGCCACTGGCCTGCCGAGACCTCAGCCCCTCGCTATCTCCTTGTCTTATTTACCCTGAAGCTTGTGGCTGGTTCTGTGGTTATGACTGAGCTGACCCTTCTGACCTCCCAATCCAGACACTTCCCAACCTAGGCTGTCTCAGCTCTCCAAAAGCACCCTGAAAATAAAAATGGAAAAGAGTTCGGCTCCTTGGATGAGGTTGTTCCTGCTCTCCCTAAGACACTGTTCTTTTCTGTAAATTTCACCTATCCGAAAGAAACAGAATGCTCCTTGTTTCTTGGTGGGGAAAAGTAACCATAATGGAATGAATGCCTCCTTCATGCCAGGCATTTTACAGGTCACCCCATTTAATCTTCACAACAATTCTATAGGAAGGGATGCTTGTCTCTGCTTTAGAGAGGAGGAAACTGAGGCCAGAGGGTTTATGGAATATGTGCAACGTCACGTGGAATGTTAATAGTGAAGCCAGGGCCAAAACCAAGGTCAGCCTGAGTCCAAGTCCAATTCCACAAACATGATGTTAACATCCTCCTGGGTGCCAGGTACTGTGCTTTGGGGGCATAGCTGCCTTCCTATTGTCAAGGATTTTGAGCAGATCAGATTTGAGGACCTTTTTTCAATAGGTCTATATTTTTCTTACAACCACTCTCCATTTTAAACACATCATGAGTAGACTTTTGGAGTCTGATCTATCGAGCTGGGTGTGTTTGGAAAGCTACAGAGCAGTGGCCATAGAAAGACTGTGTGAGACAGAGTCCTAGCCTATCTGTCTGGCCAGTTGAACCTCATGTGTTTGCTGCTTTCATTTTCTCTTGGCTGAGGAAATGATGGTTTGGTTTTGCAAAGGAAGGCTGGGGACTTCTGCCAGCTTGCTAACGGCCTTGCCCCATTCAGATGCATCGAACTCACAGAACATCGCTCCCCAGCTGCCGGCCCACAGTTCTGAGAGTGCCTGAATAGAAAACCACTCATTTCCCTTCGCAATAGAGGCGCCCAAAGCAGATATGTCAATATATTCCAATTTAGCCGAGGGAAGCCAGAACATGGATGTTGTTGCCAAGGAAACCACCTCCTTCCTCCTGTGTGCCGTGCATACGTGTATCACTTCATCTCTCTGCTCTCCAAGGTAATATCATAGCTCCGTGCTTGGGGAAGGGTTTTTAAAAAGGCATATAAAACCTCTTAGCATCGAGAAGATTCGTTAAATGATCTCACTCCAGAGAAGCTTAAATTATTCTTTTTAGATCCTTTTATGCTGAGGATGGGGAAATGGCTGAGTCAGTGCTATCTCTCGCAGCCCAGCTTGGTGTCTTGGTGGAGACAGTTTTTCAGAAATAAACAAATCAGAGTTCGCAAGCTTAGACAGGGTGAGTGTGTGTGTAATAAGAACGAGGCCGTCATGTAGCTGTAATGTCACAGTCTAATCCTTCTTGGCGGATCTGCCAAGACCACCTTGATCTGAGGGCCTCCTGGGTGTAAGGCCACATTGCACAGGGCAGCCTTCAAAGTAGAGACAAGAGAGGGTCGCTGTTGCAAGGCCACCTGTCAAAGGTTCCTTGTTCAGGAACTGTGTAGGGATTTCTGCTGCCCAATCTGTTCTCAGGCCCATGCCTGGGGCTGTTTTGGTCCTGACTTCATGTCTGGTCTTGGGTTCGCCTCTTTTTCCTGGATGCTGCCATCACCCCCTTCATTCCCACCTTCCCTATTCTGTATGTTAAAGTCAGCACAAATCGCCCTCATGCCTTACAACCCAAGAGACAAACTGGAGGGTGCACTTGGTAGTCATCTGAGAGCTCAATGGCTTGCCCCGGCTTTCACAACTTCTTCCTCTCAGCCCCTCCTGGCTTTTAGGGCTCAGATTCCCTCCTGCCTGTTGCATATGCAGATTAAATTTGGCTTCTCTCTTTCAATTAGTGGCACTAGCTAAGGATATTGGTTTATATTAGTCATTCCCAGCTGGGGGCAATTTTGCCCCCCAGGGGACATTTTTGCTTCTTACATCGAGGAGGGAGTCCTACTGGCACCTAACATGCAGAGGCCAGGGACTCTGCTGAAACAACTTACAGTGCACAGTTCAGGCATCTAAAAACAAAGAATTATCCAGCCCCTGATGCCAATAGTGCTGTGGTTGAGAAACTCTGGCTTATACTTATTTTCTTTGCTCATTGATGTAATACATACTTATTGAGTACCTACTATACACCAGGCTCTAAGCCAGCAGCTGGGGATGTGAACTGAACAAGACAGACATAGTTTCACTCACTTTCTCACATAGAGCCAATTGGGGGATGCTAAACAAATAATTACAATGATACAAATAAATTATTATTATAGCTGGAATCCAGATCTGACATGGATCTCCTGCCCCAGTTCTGAAGTCTACCTGGTGCCCCAGCCGAACCTGCCCTGGCTCCTGGGTGGGGTATGGACATCTGTGGTATCCCTCCCTAACACCCCACCAAGCTGGGCTGCAAGACAGATTATGGTGGCCCCATGACTTCCTTCCTTGGTAAGCCACAGGCCTTCCTTGTTAACTGCTTTGCTGTTGGTCGTTGCAGAGAAATAGGGGACAATAAAAACAACCTGATATGTAGCAAAGGCTCTAGGACTGTGTCATCTGCTGAAGCACCAGTCCCTGCGCTGCCTTTCCTGAGTGGCATCTGTGATGGCAAACAAAAGGCTCCTTGGGCTTCACATTCTGCTTTCTTTCTAAATGGTACTTACCACCCACTACCTCCCAGCCTTCTTCTGACCAGCTCCCTCTTCTGATAGGCTTATTTCCATGAAGTTCTTCAGAGTTAGAAGCATGAACTTTAGAACCAGGTGACCCAGGTTGGAATCCATCTCTGCCACTTACTAGCCATATGACCTTGGGTATGTTACTTAACATTTCTGTGCCTCAGTTTCTTTTTCTATAAAATGGGCATAATAATATCTATCTAGCACAGTTACTGTAAGGATTAAGTAAGTTATTATATGCAGAGTTCTTGGTTCACAGTTAGTACCATTTAAGCCTTTCTATCATTATTACTGTTACAATTTTCCTGGCATGTCAGCCTGATGATGTAGATGAGGCAGGAACTTTTGTCTCTGCCTCTCGTGGACTGCCTGATCAGTGCTGGAGGCTGAGAAGTCAATGGATGTTGACTGGGCATTTTGGGGGGTTTTCTTATGCAGGAGGAAGATGACAATGACTGTGGAAGCAGAAGGTTGTCATGGAAATGCACCTGTTCCAAGTCGTTGCACTCTGGGCTCTGGGCTGGCTCTGCATGGTCCTACCATGCACTGACTTCAGCTTCACCTGGGTCAGCGGGAGGCTGGACAAAGGTAGACATCTTTCCTCACTACCAGCCTGCCATTGTGGCTTTCTGTTGCCGGTGTGAACAGACACTCAAGCTTTCCTGGTCTCCTGAGCTACTGTGAATATGGCACAAGATAGTGGACTCTGAATAACATTGGAAACAACTACTTCCTGGATGGCCGCTGAGTGCAAGGCCTGAGGGAGGGTGAGGGCAAGAGGACTGATGGTTACTGGACATCTTCATGACCAGGCTTCTGTGTGTCCTCTCACTTAATCCTCCAACAGCACTGTGAGGAAAATAGAGCATCCCACCTCACAGGCGAGGAAGCTCAAGTTGAAGGACTGTTAAGTTGTCCGCTCTGAGCCTCACAGCCGGGTGGTGACAGCCCCAGGATTGGTGGCCAGGGTTTGTCTGCCATTAAAGCTTATGTCATGTCCTTCTGTGTTATCTCGGTCTGTACAGGGTGCTACAGCAAAATACCATAGCCTGGGTAGTTTATGAACAACAGAAATTTATTTCTCGTAGTTCTGGAGCCTGGAAGTCCAAGACCAAGGCTCCCGCAGGTTCAGTGTTTGGTGAGGACCCACTTCCTTGTTCATAGATGTCCCTTTCTCGCTGTGGCCTCACAGCAAGGGGTCAGGGTTCTCTGTGGGACCTCTTTAAATAGAGTCACCAATTCCATTCATGAGGGCTGCACCCCCATGACCTAATCCCCTCCCAAAGGCCCCACTTGCCCATACCATTACGTTGAGGGTTAGGATTCTGACATGACACAGGCATTCTGACCATAGCACATGTGCAGTTGCTCCTGGGCCACTGAGGAAACCACTGCTTCCAAGCATGGCTACCATCTGGTTACCCTGGGTGGCCAAGGTCAGCAGAGGTGCTTTGCCAACTGATTGGCACCCACACTACCTCTGTCCAGGTGGGCTGGGGCGAGGGTTGAGTCATAGTGGGACTCTGTGGGGCTCCGGGGACTGTCAGCTGACCTGAGGCCGAAGGTCCTGCTGCTCTGTGCCCATAGACACCTCCTGGGAATCTGGCGACTTGCATCAGGGCCCAGAACTCACCCTGACAGTTCTTTCAGCTCTTGTCTTTTCCTCTCCTACCTACCTGCTCATTTCGCTTTCACACACAAAGCCTCCCCTGCACTCCCTGTTCCCCTCCTCAATCCCTCTCCCAGCTTTTGTACTTTATGATGCCGTGACTTGGGTGAGGAAACTCATTAAAGTCATTATTCCATGCACAGAAATGTGTCTTTCATCCCATTCATATTTAATGTTCCTCCCACTTGATCTTTTGACACTTTTTAATTCCTGATATTACATGACATACACACACAGCTCTCGTTGGGAATCATTCTTTCTATAGAGTTGTCATCACTGCTCTCTGTGTGAGGAGGGCTCCTCCTTACGTATTTATAATTTCTAAAATGATGCCTGTATTTTGGGATTGATGCTGTCTGATGCTATTGACTATGAATGATGAAGGGTGACATTGGGATAGGAGGAATTATGGGAACAGGACAGAGGTCTGGATTCTTGTCCCGACTGCCTCTTTTCCTCCCTGGAGGCCGTGTGTCCATCTGTGAAATGGGCAGATCCATGTCTCATGGCCTAATCCAATCCCTGCATTTGGCATCCGCTGGGCTTTTCTGGGGTGTAAACACCTGGTTTAAATTCTGTCTAATTTTCCATCAAAAGGAATATTTTAGGAGGAGATGGGGCTACCCATAGAATCACAGAAAAGGCTGAGAAATTGGCTGTCCGAGGGACAGATAACCAGGGCAACTGCAGGGACCTGGAAGCGGGCTCCCTTCCGGCTCCGTGGTGAAAGGAAGGAGACCTAATGGCTGTCAATGGCTCTTTTCTCAGGTCAAGATTTAAATTGCAGTAAGTGAACATAGAATTGGCTCAGCTTGGGTCCCATGCCCAAGGAGAGGGCGGGGTGTTTTGATTGACAGTTATATTGAGATCTTATCCAATGAGGGCCAGGAGTTCCCCCAAGGTTAAGAGATTGTTTTCAGAAGAATGATGGATTCTGAGTGGAGGAAACAACAAACGCCCTCCACACATCCCAAGCTATGGGGCAGCAGTGAGACCACTGGACAAAAAGAGGAAAAAGCAGTTTCTTTGGGTTCCAAATCTCTGACTAAGAGAGAGATACATTTCTGAACCTCAGAGATTACCTTCTAAATCAGGAGGAGGCAAACTTTCTCTGGAAAGTGTTGGAGAGTAAATTTTTTTTTCCTTTCTGGCCCACATGACTTCTGCCATGATACCGTGGAAGTAGTGGCAGAAGACAAGTAAACGAATGGGTGTGGCTGTGTTCCAGTAAAGCTTTATTGATAAAAAACAAGTAGCAGGCTGGGTTGGGCCTGCAGGACACAGTGTGCTGGCCCAGGTTCTAGTCGACAGCTGTCATTTCATAGAGGAGAAGTTCACTCTCAGCTTTAGCAATCCGGGTAAGACAGTGGTTCTCCGACGTGGCTCTACATCAGCAGATCCCAAGGAGCCTGTTGAGAATACAGTTGCCTGGGGCCCACCCTAGCCTTGTCAAATCGCAATTTCCAAGGATGGGCCTGAGGATCTGTATTTTTAACAGTTACCCCTAGTTAGTTCTGAACTACACAGTATTGTGAACTGGTGTTCTAAGACCCAGTGGAGCAGGTAAGACCATTTTCTGTGAAATGTGGATGTAGTAGAGAAACTTGGGAGGGCTTAGGCACTGAGAGGAGAGGAAGGCTCTCCAGGGTTGGGGAACAGTGTGTGTGTAGAGCAGGCTTCCTAGAGGGGCCCATGCTGGCCCTAGATGGGAAGTGGAGCTGTCCCAGCACTAACCTAGCTTTTCCTTGCTCTCATCTCATTCTCCATCCTGTGGTCTGCTATTCACAAGCCAGAGGGGAATTGATGGAAAATCCAGGTGTGCAATCTGAGCCATACAGTTCCTTGCTGTGAGGCAGTGAGGTCTCGGAAAGTTTTCTGTTTTCATTATTCTGGAAAGGCTGCACCCATAACCCAGCCCTATTTCTCTGGTTTTCCTCCATGGCATTTCTTTCCCCTTGTCATCGTTCTTCTTCCTCCCCTACAGAACTGCTTTATCAGAAACTTCCTTTCTCCTTTGCCCCAAATGACCCCCACCTGTGCCTCTTTCTAATACTGACCTTATTCTGGCAAACCAGCTCCTTCTTGCTGTAATTTTTAATGGGACTAAGACTGCTGGGAGAAGCCCTCTCCCATCTCCTTCAGCTTTCCATGTTTTCTTCCTTAACAAACACTCCACCCGTAAAATCTTTGGGGTCTTTTCTACTGAGAGGTGAAGCCTATAGATACTAGCAGAGCAGCCTCACTGTAAAGAGGGAGGTGGGTTCCTAGGGTGCGGTCCTGGGCCCAGAGGGTTTCTGACCATCATCTCTCTCGCCTTGGACCTAGACAGAGCTCTTTGCTTGCTACAATAGTAGGCATCCATTGCCTGCCTGACATTCACCTGCCTTTTCTGGCAACAGAACACCTTTTTCCTCAGGAATTTACTCTAGCCCCACTCTGAGTCCAGGTGCATTGGGTGGGTTAACTCCAGGGTGGACATGGACCCAGGCCTGGCAAATCAATGCATCGGATTTCCCTTGGCCACAGTGATTGGTTCAGGGATTGGTCTATGGGCAAAGTCCATGCTGGGTCTACTATGGGGTTGTACAGAGGAAAGAACTCTCTTTCTGGACTTGCTGTCAAGCTGGAGTTTCTGGAGTGCAAGTGAGGAGAGTGTGCTGAGAGCGAGTATAGTACAGAGGGAAAACAAAGCTAAGAAGTGTACCAGAGAGAGGATCAAAGAGTGAGAGAGAGAAAACAGGTCCAGAGGATGGAGTCTGAGCCTCTGGATCCAGCTGGACCTGAAGCTGGAAGACCTACATGGAGACTTTTCTACTATATGAAATCTTCCATTCTCTTTCTGGATTAAGCCAGCTTAAGCTGTAAGTCAGTCTTGAATGATAGTTGACATGATGCTGGCAAGGTGAGTCCCTCCACAGGGATGCCTGAGCCACAGAGAGACTGTCATTGTCAGCTGTGAGCTCTTTCTTGTCCTATCAGCACAGCCCAGATGAGTTCTCACCAGAAACAGGTACACAACAGTCATAAACTGACAGGGTTAATCATAGGCCCGTTGTGCTCTGAAAGCTTTGTCAGAACAGGCACACATCATTTGTCCCCTTCCACACCCCGCTAGCAGCTCCCAGCATGGTCCTCAGTGAATGTGCTGATTGTCCGGTTGATGGAGGGGCAGCACAGCCTTCCTTACCACTCACCAACCGCCTGCACACTCTCCTGCCATCCCAGTCTTGTCAGTATCACTCCACCGACCCAGTTTCCAAGCTGGAAGCTGTCGTCCTCCCTCTCTTTGATGTGATACAGTTTCTTACTGCTTTTCCATCTCCACCACCACCTGCTTAGCTCAGACCTCAGCCTTTCTTAGGAGGAAGCCATTTGGCTCTGGAACTGACACCTACCCAGGGTGGCCTCTGTTCCTTACCTGTGAAATGGGGATGGAGCACTACACTTGAAATGTGAAATGTCTCCAAAGATTTGGATGTCAGGGGAATATAATGGTCCTTTGAATCCTCAACTAAGATGTTAACCCATCAAAAGGAGCAGAAGAAAGACACAAAGTCACCTGCAAGGGGCAGTGACCCAGAAGGCTTAGACATCACTCCTGAATGTACATGAAGGCCATGTCCATCAGAAGGGAGCCTTGGCAGCCAATAGGAGCACAGAAAATGGGGTGGCCCAGAGGCATGCTTTCCTGTGGAATGTCTCGCCTGCCTTATGGGCTTCTGTCAGTTGTGAACCAGAACACGCTAGAGCCTGATGCCACTGGCTCCTCCAGCAATGTCTGAAAACGTTGGCTTCCTATGTTTGCTAGCCAATGGGGAGAGAATGTGCTGGTCAGGCAGCGCAACCGTTTGCAATGGGTAAGCTGGCATTTGGGCTTTGTTCATCGTCCTTGTGAGCTGTGAGTCAGCATCTTGGAGCTTGTCAAGTCTGGTCATCAATGACACTGCGTTTCTGGTTTGCGGGGCGTGGTCAGGCCTTGACCCCAGGTTCTCAAGGTCAGGAGTGTATCAGTGTAGTCTAAGGGCCCTACCCCCTGAGATTCTGATTGATGAGGTCAGGTGGGACCAGGCCCTTCTACTGAATAGCTCCTCAGGGAGGCCTCGTGCACAGCCAGACTGAGACTCAGGGCCTGCACAAGGCTACCGCGCCTCCCCTGGCTGCCTGTGGGCCCCCTTGTCTGCCTCCTTTGAGCCTCTTCGCTGGGTGCTGCTGATTGACTTTCGTGTTCATATGAGTAATTTACACGGAGCCCGCTTTAATTCTCCTGAGACCCCCTGTAGGCTTTCATGAAATTAAACCCTCAACAATGACATTAGAGAAGGAAAAAGGGCCTCTTTATTTGGAAGGTGTGAACAAAAAGAGAACAGAACTGCTGGCAGTTGTTCTTCCTCTGAATCTTCAGCTTCTGGCTCCATAGTTGGATCTTGTGCCACTGGGGCTTTGCTTCCAGGACAGGGTGACTTAGGGTGGATGTAATTGTCATGACCTTCTGGGGGCCAGGATTTGGCCGGAATGACCACCATTCCAGTTACTTGGCTTTTTGCTACTGGAAAGGCTGTGAGTTGGCTCTCTAAAGGTTTCTAAATGACTAAGGCTGAGCACAGAAGCAGCGCCCCAAAATCCTCTGCACCAACGTTGGGGATGAATCCTCCTCTGATCCTTCTCCCAAGACTTCTGGATCAAGAGTGGGTTTCACTCATTTGGTCCCTCCGAGGAGACAAGTAGAGAAAGGAAGTTCTATTTACTACAAGGTCTATGACTTTATGTGACTTAGAAGGGTGCAAGTATGGTAATTGTAGAAAGCAGAACATCACTCTGGTTAGGCTCTGTTAACCTGGACAAAATCATCTCTAATCCATGATATATCCTGAGCCAAAGTATACTCACTGTTGGAATTGGGGACATCATTTGCATGGACTCACTTCTGTTGCTTGTTTAGCTCTCTAAATCTCTGCTATCACCTTCACCTCATTGACTCTTTGCAGTTAACTTTTCTTCCTGCTTTGCAGAGAAAATAGAAGATGTTAGATGGGGACACCAACTTCTCACTACAAAAACTCTAAACATAAAAAAATCATCTGCCTCCTTGTCCTGGTTTCACGGGCCTCTGACTGACCAAGGCTAACGGAATCACGTGCTCCTTAAGGGTCTAAAGGGTCACACTCATTGCTCTATCTTCAAAGCCATTCCCGTCAGGATTTAGGTATGTCTGCATCTTGTCCACATTTACAATGGAGTTCTTTCTTCCCCTTCCTTTGCAGCTCACCCACTAGCTTCTGCCTTATCACTCTTTTCTCAACTCGCAGTTAAACTTATTGAGATAATGAGCTACACTCTCCTCCCACACAGTCCCCTATCCATTTCAACAGGGTTTCTACCTATACTCCTCCCAAATTGATCTGACCATGTCACTAGTGCCCTCCACGTTCCCATACCCAGAGATACTTCAGTCCTTACTTTACTTAAACTTGCAGAAACATTTGACACCCTCAACAGTTCCCTCCTGCAAAACCTCTTTCCTTGGTTTTCATGACACTGAATTATCCTGGTTTTCTTATCCCTCCTCTTCCCTTTCAGATTGGGAATATTCTCCCTCCACCTGTTCCTTACCTCAGTGATTTCTGAGGTGTCTAAAAATCATCCAGGGTGGTTGCAAGAATGCAGGTCAGATCTCAGGCCCAACATCTCATATAGGTGCATCATAACTTCTCTTGAGTGCTAAGAGTAAAATGTGAGAAGAGAGAAGCAAATTAAATACAGAATTTATAATCAAAAGGGAAGCAGAACTCAAAGAGTTGGAGAATTCTCAGCCTGTAACACCTGATAAAATGTATTCAGGAGAGAACAGCTACAGTGTGGCTAAGCAACTGTTTGATAAGATTAGTAGGAACAGAAAGAAGCCAGATGCTTTCCATCAGGACACTGGAAGAATGGCCCTAAAGGCATTTTGGAGATCTTCAGGGCTGCCACACCTGTCACAGGCCCAGAGTGCCAGAGCCTTGAGGGTGGTAGAACTGTTTGAAGGGAGGGGCTCAGTGTGCCTGTGGGACTTTGGGCTTGCTGCCCAGAGCTACCTCCAATTTTTGCTTCATACTTCTGGTGCAGTGCTCTTTAGCCACCCCAGCTGGGGCTCAAGTGCGGCTCAAGAGAGCCCTGGTACAGCTTGGGCTGCCACTTCAGAGGGCACAGGCTGTCAACCTTGGTGGCGAGCCTCAGAGGCCCAATCCCTGACTCATTGTGTCCAGAAGGCAGGACAGGGAGTCAAAAAAGATTCTTCTCAAGCCTCAAGATTTACCACTGTTTGCCTTGCTGGGTTTTGGACTTACTTGGGACCTGTTACTCCTTTCTTTTTTCCTGTTGCTCACTGTTGGAATGGGAACATCTATCCTATGCCTGTTCCACCATTGTATTTTGGAAGCACATAACTTGTTCAGTTTCACAGGCTTACAGGTAGAGGGCAATTTGCCTCAGGATGAATCACACCTTTGAGTCCACCCATATCTGATTTAGATGATATTTAGATGAGACTTAGGACTTTAGACTTTTGAGTTGATGCTGGAATGAGTTAAGAATTTTGGGGCTATTGGGATGGAATGGATGTATTTTGCATGTAAGAAGAATATGAATTTTGAGGGGTCAGGGGTACAATGTTAAGGTTTGAATGTATGTGTACCCCTAAAATTTGTATGTTGAAGGCATACATAAGACCCAATGTGATAGTGTTAATGGGTGGGGACTTTAGAAGGTGGTAAGTCATGAGGGCTGCACCCTCATGAATGGGATTAGTATCGTTTTAAAAAGACTTGAGGGAAGCATCTGGGCCCCTTTTGCCTTATGTCCTTTTGCCATGTGAGGATGCAGCAGCAAGGCACCCTTTTGGAAGCAGAGTTGATCAGCCCTCACCAGACACCAGATTTGATGCTATGATATTGGACTTCCCAGCCTCCAGAGATGTAAGGAATACATTTCTGTCCTTATAAATTACCCAGTCCCAAGTACTTTATTGTTGCAGCATGAATGAACCAAGACAAGTCCACTTTCTATCTCCAGCCCAGCCATTGCTCCTGAGCTTTAGAACCACACCTCCAACTACCTACAAGATACCTTCATGAGGATGTGTCAGGCAGTGGAAACATTCAAAGCAGACCTTCTCATCATTTCCATGCTTGCTGTCCCATGTTCCTCTTCCCTGTGACTGGCACCATTGCCCAACCAGTTATGCAAGGGAGAAAACTCGACTCCTCCTTTTCCACTGCCCCTGCCAAAGACCCAACCACTCTTCAAGTCCTGCACATTCTAACCCCTACGTAGGTTTTAAGTTTCCAGTTGCTCTTCGTTTCCACTGCTCTTGGCCTGTCCAGGACCCCCCAAATTTTCTTCTGGATGAGTCTCTCCCTGGGTTCTCTGCCTCTAAGCGTGCCTTCTCCCACTATTTTTCACACAGTGACTTAAGAACAGGTTCAGTCTGACCTTGTCACTCCCCTCCATTCAGGCCTTTAGTAGTATCCTGTTGCTTCTGTTTGGACAAAATCCACCCTTCAGCCTGGCTCCTCTTCTGCCTCTAGGTATTTATCCTCCAGGATAATCAAATAGCTACTCCACTAGCCTGGCTCAGCACCAGGGCTAGGCAGAAAATTCAAATGATTGTAGCACAGTTTACTAAGTTTCTGTCATTGAGCTAAAATAAAAAGGGTCAGCTTGTCAAGTTGGATTCATAAGAATCAGAGATCTCACCCAGTACTAAGCCTTACTAATAACTGCAAGGATACAAATAATTGTGAGGCCCAGGTACAGTGTGAAGTCTGAACCACAATACAGCTCCCAGGACTTTTTTTTTGCCACATTACGCTGTGCCCTGGCTCAGATTTATCACTAGGGGTCTCTACGCGCTACATGCAAGCCATCCTTCTTGAAAGGGGAGCTATTTGGGTCCCGAAACATCTTCACTTTTTTCTCTGCTGGTTTCATAGCTTGCACAACATTTTCCAGGGAGCCATCTGCCATAAATCCATAGGTTCCAGGTTTGTTTACCATGAGCGGTTTTAGGCAGATAGGGCACGTCTCGCTAAAAGCATTCCATAGATAAGAGCGCTTCTGCTGGCCAACATCATTAGAGTGTTTGCCAGAGGCTCTGTCCCTGGAAGATTATGAAGGGATTTGATGGGGTCATCTTTCTGTCTTGCCCTGGGTGTCCCTCCTACAGGTAGAGAATGAACTGCAGGCGTGCAGCCGGCCCTCTCCCTCCCCGACCTGCTTTGCCCACCTCCAACATGCTGGTGTTTCCCAGAGCTCTGACCTTGGTCTCTGCTTTTCTTACTCTATATGTGTAATACGGAGCACCTCCTCCTCCATGGCAGCTTCCTTTCTCTAGACAAAGAGTCTCCCAAAGCTACCTCTTTCACCCTTGAGCTTCAGTGAAACTCACATATTCACCTGCTCATTGCTGCCTTAATGTCCTCCAGTCCTCAGACAAGCCCACTGGGTCCTTTCTTCCTTTCAGGGCAATGATACACACGCCCATCTGGTTCTCATGAAACCTTGAATCATCTCAGTCCTGCCAGTTGCTAGCTCTTTGTCCTAAAGTAAGTCAGAGAAGAAAACCTCTCTGAGCCTCAGTTTCCACATGTGTAAGGTGGGGATATTAGCCATATCTGCTTCACAAAGCTGTTGTGTGATTAAATGAGATGATGCCACTAAGAGCTTGTGGCAGTGGCTGGCACAGTGTAAGTGCTCAATAGTTACTGGAAATATCTTTGGTTCCACTCCCTTCCTGTGGCTACTCATTATAGCATGTTACAAGCTCTAACTTTTTCTTAAGGCCCTCTTTCCATTTTCACCATCCTCTCCTCACCTCTCCCTTCACTTGTGACAACAGCTTTGGAACTGGTCTCCTCTGTGCACCTCTCTCTGATCTCCCCTCTTCTGTGTTGCCAGAAAAATCCTTCTCCATTATGCATCTGATTATGTTAGTGCCTTTGAAGACTATATTGTTCTTGGAAGAATTCCAAACTCCTTAAAGTGGTTTAGGAGGCTGGCTACGATCTGACCGCTACCTATCTCCCTGCAACTCTCCACCTCAAATGCTGGCCACTGGGTGTGCTGACCTTTCAGCTTTTCTGACCCGCAGGATTTGGCAGAGGCATCCTCACTACCTGGAGCACTCTCCTTTCTCTCCAGCCCTCCAACTCTCTCCCATGCTTTGCAATGCTTGCTCTGCCTTTCCCCCATCAGAGCACTTTCCAGCTGCATGGCCATGCTGGTTGCATACTTGGACCCCTTGTGGGACTGTAAACTTCAGGAAGGCAGGGGCCGTGGCTCACAGTTGTATTCCCAGCACTTAGAACAGTGCCTAGCAGATGGTAGGTTCCCAATAGCAAATAATCTGAGTCAGTAAGTGAGCCGGCAAGATGAAAGGGGGTGTGGTGGGGAGCAAGAGGGAAATCTTGAGTCTGGGGTTCCTGGCTTGAATGAAATTGAGATGGGCAATCTTCAAGCAGGACTCTTTGTCTAGGGGTTATTGTTTTAATGAGCTCTTTAGAGTGGTGGGCCTATGTGAGCTTGGCAGTGGGCACTGGAGATCAGGCCTCTTGAAATAGGTCTATGATTTGACGATTAGCGTGGGAGATGGATCTCCTTCCCTGCCCCATCCTCAGCTGCCCTCACAGCCTAGCAGGGTTGGCGCAGAGCACACACCCTGCCTCGGGGGGTGGCCATGGTGTAGGTAGGCTTCACAAGGTTTCTTTCCTCTAACATTGTCTTGGGCTCTGCATAGGACAGAGATTTCACCTAGGTCTCTGAATCCTGCAACAAACTAGTGCTCTAATCCTTGTGGCTGGCTGGTTTCTGTCCTGTTTCATGTGGTCTGTCCCTAAGAACCCCTTGTTGGGGATTGTTTGGGCTGTGGGTGGGTGGGATATTCCTTGCAGCTGTCTTCAGGAAGCTACTTGCCACTACTCAGTAATTCCTAGGCAGGAGGCTGTAGTGCCCACTAGGGAGCTATGAAGGTGAAAAGTCCCCATTTCTCAAAGCCAACTTCTGTCTTCCTTCCTGAATCAAGCACAACTTGCAACTGTGATGACCTTTTAATCAATTATATATTGAAGGGTCTGGAGGAAGGAGGGGACGGGAAAGCAGAATCAGGCCTTGTGCCTTGCTTGGGCATCTTGCCCCCTTGACCTGCAGAGGGGTGACAGGGCAGTGCCTGGGTCCTGTGGCCACATGGAGGCTCCCTGCATCTTTGGAGGGTTTCCTGAGTTACTCCTCCCTGCAGAGTAATGAGTTTTCTCTCCTCCTACTCCTGCATCTTGCAAATTCTGTTGTCATCTGCTGACTGTCAGTGGCTTTCCTCTGCCCATTTTCTGCTGGCAGAGGGAGGCTTGAGTCCACTCTGAGGAGGGGTGAGGCTGGAGAGTGCTGGGGAGCAGGGAGTACAGAGGCTCCCACTGCAGGCTAGGGCTGATTTCTCCTGAACCATCAGTAATCAAATCCACCTCACCGCTGTGAGAATTAATTCCTTCTCAAGCTCCCCTTCAGATAGGTGAGAAATCCATGTGCCTCCTATTAACATAATTGTGACCCCATTTCTTGTAAAATGACAGCCCTGGTCTGATTATGCTCAGGGAGCATCCACAGTCTGTGTCCTGTGCTGCGTGATGAAAGCTTCCTCACATTAGCTGGCAAATGAACAGTCCCATGGTCCACATGGTCTCTGGAATCTGCAGACAATGGCCACGTTTTATCTCAGCCATAGGATGGGGTTAAGAAGTTCTAGTGTAGCCCACCACAGTTAGTTAAGTACATGCCCAGCGCATTTAAAATGAGGGGAGTAGAAGCTCTGCACAGGCATGGTTGGAAGAACAGTAGGCTTGGAGCTGGGGGGACCTGGGCCCAGCCTGCCATTTGCTAACTGTGCTGTTGGGGTCAAATCCCTTCCTCGCAAAGAGAGCAGAGGGCTGGTCCATTAGACCTGACACTTGCTGATTCTAGGCTATCACTGAGTACAGTCTTAGAATCTGTAAACTGGGTTCCCATTTTCTGTGTTGGAGGAAGGGTCTAGAAAGCTCTCTAGAAGAGAGAGTTAAGAAGCCAAATCAGTGGTTGGATAAAGTCCTTCCCTCAAAATACGTCACTACAGAAGGCACCAGAAGAGCTCTCCTCCCTGGAGGCAAGGCAGTGGGCTGAGCTCAAAGCCTAGCCTGGCCATGTGCCTAGTTGGAGGCCCATGGAAGGCATCTGGGCCTGGGGATGAGACAGTGTGTCTGTTTCCTTGTTGAGTCACTCTTGCTCATCAAATATCTATTGAGCACCTCCGATGACCAAGTGGCATGAGAGAGTGGAAAGAAGTCTATAGTCAGGGGAGCTCCACATGCACCCAGCTTAATCACTAACTGGTGTGGGCCTGCACAGATGGCTCCTCACCCCAGCGATGTGGCCATGCACCCTACATGCCTCATCCTGCGAGGATGAGCGAGGCAGTGTTCCTGACACAGAGTGGGACTCCCCCCATACCTGCCTCTTTCCTCTCTCTGTGTACACAGCAACATTTGAGACATCACAGAGGACACTGAGGCCATTCAGAAAATGCGACTGTCTTTAAGCATGAACAGACCCATGGCAGGGCAGCTAGTGTGTGTCCAGAAATGCCACTGCTGCAGAGCAGGAAGTAACTAGGGCCCCACGGCCTGGGGACTCAGAGGAGTAAGAGGCCTGAGCAGAAAGGGTTTCATGGATGGTGCTGAGTTGAGTCTGGAGTGGCTTGGCACTTGAAGGAGAAGGAAGGAAGATCATTTCAGGGCAGAGAACAGTTTGGGTTAATGCATGGGTGCACAGAAGCTCAGAAAAGAAAGCAAACCTGTGTGGTGGGGTGTGTGCAGGTGAACACTCCATACAAGATGGTATTTCTGTGTAGGCACATTGAGGGAGGGGTGTTTGGGTCTCAATGTTTTGAGCACTGGGGAGCACGGATAGCATCTGGGGGTGCTAGCCTCAGCTCTCTACTTATGGTGCAGTATGTTGGGGTAACCTTTTCTTCCCCATTCTTCTCCAGGACTAGACACTGTTATTCAGTTCTCTGTTATTTTACTTTTTGTTAGCTCTTACGCAGTGGGGGAGCTGCACTCCCTTGGGGTTGGAATAGTTGTCCTCTTGTGACATTGTAAACCACCCATGCACCAGCCTTCCCACCCCCCTCTCTCTGTCTATTGTTCTCCGTAGTGCTTCTCTTCATCTCTGCACCATGTATTTACTGCTTTCTGTTCCCCACATTAGAATCTCAGCTCTGTGAGGGTGGGGACCTCACTGCTAGGTTTGCTACTCTACCCAAAGCCCTTAGAGGACTGCAGCAACCAGTAGGCTTTTGCTGCATATCTGAAGAATCAGTGAGTGAATGGCAGTCGGATGGATGGCTCCTTGATCACCTGTCATGGGGAAGAATCACATGGCAAGATGTCAAGTAATTCATCCAAGCCCAAATTCACATTCATTCAAGACCTTGCAATGCCCAAGGGTGGGTGGTAAATATTGTAGGATGCCCAGAGCTCCCAAGAAGATGATAAAAATGACCCTGAAGTTATGCTAAGGGCCACCCTGGCAGGCTGCCCCCTTCTGTGCCTCCTGATAATCATGCCTTGTTGTGGGGTGTTAACTGTCATGGTGATGGCAGGGCTGAACTGGACCTCTCACAAAGGGAGAGTGGGTTTTTCAGAGAGCCTTGGTTCAAATGATGTCTTTTGAAATAAGATCGAGAAGGAGGATACTCTTTTCCCATGGTGTTGGTAGGTGTTAAGATGTGTTAGTCCGTTTGCATTGCTATCTGAGGCTGGGTAATTTATAAAGAAAAGAGGTTTATTTTGGCTCACAGTTCTTCAGTCTTTACCACATGGCACTGGCATCTGCTCCTGGTGAGGCCTTAGGAAGCTTCCAGTCATGGTGGAAAGTGGAAGGGACCCAGTGTATCACACGGCAAGAGGAAGCAAGGGAGAGGAGGAGGTGCCAGGCTCCTTTAAACACACCAGCTCTTTCTTGAACTAACGGATTTAGAACACTCATTACCTCGAGGACAGCACCAAACCATTCATGAGGGAATCAGCCCTGTGGTACAAACACTTCCCACTAGTCCCATCTCCTACAAAGAGAATCACATTTCAACATGGGATTTGGAGGGGATGAACATCCAAACCATATCATATGTCAGTAACATTTCCTGAACTTCAGTAAACACCAGAACTGATTGCTGTCTTCTGTTACTCAGGTCACTGTGGGACCGACCAGGGATATTAAAAGGAGGGAGGATCCTGATGGAAAACGCAGCAGAACATCAATGCTTATGAATAGACATCCAATTTCCTCCCCCACCAAGTGTGTGGGGCCTCTCTGTAGATAGCCTTCCCCCTCACTCCCTGAGGCTGTGGGAGCCTCTGCTTGGTGTCCAGCCCCATGCTATGCCCTGAGGTGGTCTTGGAGGTCTTTTCTGCCAGGAGTTCACAGCTAGTTACAGAAGTAAGGCACAAACCAGGTGCAGACAGGTAGAGGAGCAGAATGGGGCAGCAGGAGGGTGTGGGGTCAGGGTGGGGAGGTCACAGAGGCTGACTCCTGAATGCAATTGCAGAGATTCCAGATTTAGATCAAATTTCTAAAGCTTCTTCAGACTGTAAGCTTCTGTACAAGGTGAGGGGAGAATTCCAGGCAGAGAAAACAGCAAGTGGAAACGTGAAAAGGCAGTGTGTGTGCGCATATGTGTGTGCATGCGTGCCTGTGCATTGTGTGTGTGAGAGCACGTGTGCATGTGGACTTGTGTGCACACTAGCATGTGTGTGTGTGTGTCCATGAGTGAACTGATGAAGTTTCTGGACAGTGACATGAGGGAGGTGGGTAGGAGGAGGCAGGAGGTGAGAGGAGAAGGAGCTGGTGAGGGAGGTGAGGTCCAGGCTGTGAAGGCCTTGAATTTCCCTGGATGTGGCAGGAGGCCCATGAAGGGTTTAGGTAAGGGCTAGTGTGATCATTTCTATTTTAGAAAAACAATCCTGGCAGCTGGAGGCTGGGCACAGTGGCTCATACCTGCAATCCCAGCACTTTGGGAGGCAGAGGTGGGCAGGTTCACTCTGAGTCAGGAGTTCAAGACCAGCTGGCCAACATGGTGAAAACCCCCGTCTGTACTTAAATATAAAAATTAGTCCGGGCATGTGGTGGGGAACCCGTAATCCGCTACTTGGGAAGCTGAGGCAGGAGAATTGCGTTAACCCAGGAGGCCAGAGGTTCAGTGAGCTGAGATCCCGCCATTGCACTTCTAGCCCTGGGGCAACGGGAGTAAAAATAGTCTCAAAAAAAAAAAAAAGAGAATAGATTAGGAGGTGAGGCCAGAGGCAGGGCCACTCACTAGCAGGCTGTTGGAAGAAGCCAGAAGAGGGGGTAGCAGGAGCCCCATCAAGCCTATGGCGCTAAGGATATGGACGGAGGATGGCTGGAATGGCTATGGCCTGTTGACCGAATGACTGGTGTGTGACGAGAGGGCCTCTAGGGAGAAAAGAGTCCAGGGCCACTCCAGGGTATCTAGCCTGCTGGCAGGGAGGGACGAGTGGGGACACTAACCAGGATGGGGCCCCTGGAGGAGACCTAGTCCCAGGGTGGGGTGGTGATGAATTGCAGCTCTGAGTGGGTGGGAGAGGTGAGATCACTGCATGGTATTAGGCGTCCTGTTCTGGGCCTGGCCCAGGTTTGCTTAGTAAAGCCTACTTCTGGGCTCTTTTCTCTACCCCTTTTCCTTTCTGCTTCCATTCCCTTCCTCCCTGGTATAGTTTCCCAGTCTCCTCCCTTCCCCTTCAGCAGCGATCTCAAGATAAACAGCTGGGGGAGAGGAGCTGTGGAAACGTCCAATCAGGGAAGGTTATTAATCCAGGATTCTAATTATGGTGTCGCCCTGTGTCTCTTGCATGGTAACAAGCCAGCCTCAACTGCTTAAGCTAAGAAAAAGCTCAGTGTTTCCTTCAAGCTGCATCGTGGACAGATTCCTGCCAGACCCTTCAGAGCAAGCACCCTACACCCCTGGCCCAGGGTCTGTTCCTTGATAGGGGGTGATCTGTCTGCCCCTCACTGTTTTCTCCAAGTAGGTAAGACTGGTGTGGCCAAGCACATGATTGGCAGTGAAGTGCACATCAACACAACAGCCCTGGTTTTCAGCAGCCAAGGTCAGCTGTTGAGCCAATGCATTTTATTTATCTGCCTAACTGCCACCATGACCTCTTCTGGGAGCCCTGGGCTGGGGCAGTGCCCTCACCTCTGGTGTGGAGGAAGGAGCCCTGGCCCAGGGAATCTTTCTTTGAGCAACTGTTCCGTGCACGGCTCTGGGCTCAGTGCTGAGGGCGCACCATGGATCAGACAGAGGCTCACAGACCTCAGCCATTTCTTTGACATGAGGTTATTGCAGCTCAGAGGAGGGGCTGTTGACCTTGACCACATGTGTCTGTGTGAGTGGAGTGGGGAAGGTTCAGAAAGGTTGCTTCTTGTTATTGCTCATTTCTAAGTTGCTTCCAAAGCCCCCGCTGGGCTTCTCAGCTCTCTCAAGAAGAAGGCAGAAGAGAGTCAGAGAGAGATGGGACAATGCAAGCACAGGTTGGAGGGATGTGATTGCTGGCTTGAAGACGGAGGAAGGGCCATGAGCCAAGGAATTTGGGCGGCCTCAAGATGCTGAAAAAGGCAACAGAACAGATTCTCCCCTAGAGCCTCCAGAAGGAGCACAGCCCCGCCAACACCTCATTTTTAGTTCAATGAAACTCATTCAGACTTCCGATCTCCAGAACTGTAAGATACTAGGTTTGTGTTGTGTTCAGCCGCTAAGTTTGTGGTACTTCGTTATAGCAGCAACTGGAATCTAATGTCAGGGGCCAGATTTCAAGATGCTGTAAGCCATGTCAAGAGGTTTGGATTTTGTTCTGTAGGGCTCAAGGCTTATCACTACTTAGGAGTCTGTGTATGTTAAGCATATAAGCTTAGATTATGAGGGTTTGAATACCACCTTGGCCAATAACCAGCTTTCTCAAAGCTGCAGCATTTTCAGCTCTAAAAGTGGGGAATCATAGTTCTCATCTCATTGGACTAGCATAAGGATTAAATGAGATGATGCATGTAAGGTGTTTAGCCCAGTGTAGGCCAGAAAAGTGACTGTTACTTTTACTTGCTTGGCAACCTTAGGTGACCTAATGCCTCATTTGGTGGCTTTGATCATGACATCTGCCCAGAGAAGGTATAGCAACCCCCCTCCAACCCCCTTACCCCCAGGAATAAGTGAATTTTGTTATATGATTGTATTAGTCTGTTTTCACACTGCTGATAAAGACATACCCAAGACTGGGTATGTTTCCCCTTATAAAACCCTCAGATCTCATAAGACTTATTCACTACCACGAGAACAGTATGGGTGAAACGGCCCTCATGATTCAATTATCTCCCACCGGATCCCGCCCACAACATGTGGGAATTATGGGAGATACAATTCAAGATGAGATTTGGGTGGGAACACAGCCAAAGCATATCAATGATGAACTGGAAAATAATTGAAAGGTGTGCCCCTATTGGCCTGTCTGCCCACCCATGGGGGGAGCAGATGCCTGTTCACCCTGCTCACCTAAACCCTGCTTCCCGCAGCTCCCCACAGGCATGCCTGCATTCCTGTGCCCCTTATGGGCTGTATTCATTTCTGGCCCCTGCACTATGCTCCAGGCATAAGCTATTTTAGTTACAAATTCCTTGAAATGCTACACCTTCCCTGCCCACCCGGACAGAGACCTCCCCAGGCCCAGCTGTCAAGTATCGATTTCCCCTTTAAATATTACTGCAGCCCAGGAGCATGTATGGATTAATTGACGAGGTTAGGCTTGTACCTGCACACTTCATTAACAGCTGCTACTAATTAGTGGAGTAGTCATTAAGAGACCTACTGGGGTTTTGAGGATAATAGTTTTATTTATTTTTTTCCATGACTCTTAAGCATACAATAAATTGGGGAGTGAAATGCCATGGGCCCAGATTTGGATGGGAGTCACGGGGTAGCCTGTGCTCTGGATCTGCCCTAAGAACACAACAGAAACTAGGACATCACCACAGTGGGACCCAGAGTTAAGAGGCCCTTTGGGTCATCTGGTCTACTATATGTGGCTACTGTGGCTGGGACTGGGACAGGGGCAGGGCCTTATTCTCAAGGTCACACAGGGACAGGGAAGCAGAGCTGGGATGGGCACCCAGGGCTGCTGGCCTTGCTGCTGGCCAGGGCTCTGTTTGCTAAATGGGGACTCTGCCGGATACATTTGAAGAACCCAGTGTGGGAGGAGAGACCAAGCTCATGGCCACGTCCTCTGCCTGCCCCAATCTTACCCTCTTTTCCCAAGAGGGTGTTGCCCTTCTTTTGCCGTTTCTGGGCCTCCAACCATCGCATCCACATCATTCCACCCTTCCCACTCCCACTGGAGTCCTGCTATACCTTGCTCCTGGAACCCCTTTCTCTGTCTTTAGCATCTCCAAATGGACTGGACTCCGCAAGCAAGCACTCTGCAGTGGACCCCTTGGGTCATCCATTCTGATGGAAACAGTGAGTGGAATTAATCCTAAGTCTGTGAATTTGGGCAGCTCATTGACTCTCTCAGCTTTATCCTCACCGGCTCAAGGTGAGGCTGAATGCACAGTAGTAAAGGGGACCAAGCATGGGGATGGCATGGAGAGAGTGGGTCCTCAGCAGGTGGCAGTGCCTATGCCCCTGTGCTACCTAAGGAGGTGGTCTATGAGCAAACCATTGTGCTCTCCTCAGGCTGACCTGGACCATTCACTGAGCGCACACTGAGAGATTTTACAGGAAAGGAATAGAGCCTTGATGTATTATTTCCTTCTTGTTTTACAGATAGTGACAGTAATTCGCATCACTAACTTTCCCTGAAAGCTTACTACGTGTCAGGAAGTGCTGTTCTAAAAGGGCTTCACATGTATTCATTCATTTCATTCTCCTGACAATCCTGCGATACGGGTGTTTTTGTTATGAGTCCTATTTCAAAAAAGCAGCAGCAGATACAGCAAGTTGCCCATGGCTATGCAGCATGTCAGAGGTAGATATGAACCCGGCATTCTAGCTCACTGTCCAAGCCCTTAGCCACGGAACTCTCTGACCTCTTAGAGAGGTCGATTTCCTGGCTAAGGGAAACCCCTGTTCCCCAGTGTGTGCTGTGTGGGTGGCAACTGTGTTGGTGCCACAGGTCTGTGTTCTCTGGACACCTGCTGATTTATCCAGGGTGGACACTTGAAGCAGAGACTGTCCACACTATATAATTTGAGTGATCCGGCTCAAAAGTGCGGGCTGGGCCAATCTGAGTTCCATCTGGGGAAAGGTATGGAAGAAGCTGAGCCTGGAGGTGGGGAGAGTTGATGAGCTTGACTTAGGGCTGGAGACTCATCATGATAACCAGCTATGAGTGATTGGAGGAAGCTGGCTGGCTGAGAAAGGAGACAGAAAGGTAAATGAATGCCTGGAGAGAGACCTCAGTCCTGGAAGGGCAGCTTTCCCCAATAGTCTCAGGGTGCTGGCTCCCATGGAGTCAGGCTGCTCCTGGCCTCCTGTTTAGGTATTCTGGTAAGGATGTGCTTTATGTCGAACTACAGATGCCCCTTGAATTGCGATGGGGCCATGTCCTAATAAACCCATGGTAAGCTGAAAACACTGTAAGTCAAAGATGCACTTTTGGGCTGTGCACAGTGGCTCATGCCTGTAATCCCAGCACTTTGGGAGGCCGAGTCAGGCAGATCACTTGAGTCCACATGGCGAAGCCCCGTCTCTACAAAAAATACAAACATTAGCTGGATGTGATGGTGTATGCCTATAGTTCCAGCTACTCAGGAGGCTGAGGCGGGAGGATCGCTTGAACCCAGGAGGTGGAAGTTGCAGTGAGCCGAGACATGCCTCTGCACTTCAGCCTTAGTGACAAAGTGAAACCCTATCTCAAAAAAAAAAAAATGCACTTTTTATTTAAGATATGTTCGACTTTTGATGGGTTTGTTGGGATGTAGACCCATTGTAAGTTCAGGAGAAGACTGAATGTGTGTTGCTTTTGCACCATTGTAAAGTCAAAAAATCCCAAGGGGAACCATCATAAGTTGGGGACTGTCTGTAATTTCTGTTTTCGAGTTTCTCTGATTGAACTAGCAGCCTCTCTCTTCCTTAGAAACAGAAGAACGCTAATGTGAACAATTATCTTTTCAGCTCTATAGCATAGCACCAAAGTGAGGTGGGGCTCAACCCCATCTATCAAGCAAGGCTTCTGCAAAAGAACAATATCCTTTTTTAAAAATTTGTTTTAATTTTTTTTTTTTTTGAGACAGTCTCTCTCTGTCATCCAGGCTGGAGTGCAGTGGCATGATCTCAGCTCACTGCAACCTCTGCCTCCTGGTTGCAAGCGATTCTTGTGCCTCAGCCTTCTGAGTAGCTTGGACTATGGGTGTGTGTGACCATGCCTGGCTGAATTTTGTGTTTTTAGTAGAGACGGGGTTTTGCCATATTGGCCAGGCTGGTCTCTGACTACTGACCTCAAGCAATCTGTCTGTCTTAGCTTCCCAAAGTGCTGGGATTACAGATGTGAGCCAGCAGACCCGGCCCACAATATTCTTAAATATAACTGGGATAGATGGGTAAAGTACTCTGGACACAGTGCCCAGCTGGATATAAACATCTGTATTAGTCAGGGTAAGGATAAGGTAAGTGGCTTATGGAGGATTGAAGTTTCTTTCTTTCTCACTGCACAGTTCTAAAATGAATGGCCTGGGTTGGCTGGGCAGCACTGAGCCTCACAGCTATCCAGGGATTGGGGTCCTCCAAGCCACTGCCCCACGGTCCCTGAGACCCTTGGTGTAATCTCAGTGTTGGAGCAGGGAGGTGCCATGCCTGGTTCTGCCACAGCTGGAAGAGAGCATGGAGGGGCACCTGATGTCCCAAGTCATCTCCACTCCCCTTCCGCTGGTGAGAACTTAGCACTTGGTCTCACCTAGTTGCAAGGGAGCCTGGGAAGTGTAGTCTTTACCAGGGTTGGCAAATGCTTTCTGTAAAGGGCTGTATTGGAAATAGTTTCAGCTTTGCAGGGCCATACACTCTCCATTGCAAGTACTCAACTCTGCCCTTGTAGCTTGACAAAGACCATAGAAAATATGCAAATGAATGGGCATGGCTGTGTTCCAATAAAGACTTTATTCATGGACACCTACATTTGAATTTAATGTCACTTTCATGTGTCATCAATATTATTCTTTTTTTCCAAGCATTAAAAAATGTAAAAGCCCTTCCTAGCTCATGGCCATTCAAAACTAACTAGTGGTTTGGAACTGGCTGGTGGGTCACAGTTTGTGGACTCCTGTGTTACTGCTGGTCTGGACGGTGATTTTGGGCTTGGTCACACTTTGTTAGGGATTGGATTGGATTTTGGCAGAGAGTGAGTGATCTCTACCACTACATCTAATGCAGGGCTTGCTTAGAGAGAGGTGTTTTAGCAAAAGCAGGGTGCCCCCTGCCTGCTTCTCTGTACAAAGAGAAGAGCAGAATTCACTTGGTGAGGGGGAACAGCCATGCCTCTCTTCCCAAACTTTTCAGGAGCAAGGGAAGGGAGAAGCCATGGTGGGGGGCTTCTGATGTCAGCAGATTGTGGAGAAAGTGTCAGATCATCCCTGGAAGGTCTTCTGCAATGCCAGATAAGGAGCTCTAAGCTGACCTCCCAGGGCTAGAAGCTTGCCATCCAGAAGGAACCAGTGATACTGGGAGACAGGTGGCAGCACCCCATCCCTGCCACTAGGGCTTGAGGACACCATGCAGGAGGTGACTTTCAACCAGACAATGACAATTTTTAATAATTAGAAAGTGACAGCTACAAATATAAAATGTGACCAAAAAATCTGTCAGAAGGAATGAAGATACCATTATTTGGAACGTGTTTTCTCCATCCCTCCCTTCTCCCCATCAACTCCCAATGTGGGGTGGGAGCTTGCCAAGCAAAGCTGATATCAGTTATTGAGAAAAATAGAATCATTCCCTGTTTGTACATCACTGAGTTTATACTGTCAATCAAAACAGCTACACATATTTTTAGCATCAACTGCCAATTATTCTTTCTGTCTCAGAATAATCAGAACCAAAGACTGAAAAATTCACTTAAGGGTGTTAGACATGGAGTCAGGCCAGCCTGGGTTCTGACAGTGCCGGTTCTGACAGGTCCTGTGTGACTTCCACAAGCCCTGTGACCCCTCTGGGACTCAGTCCCCTCATTTGTCAAATGGAGGTGAGAAAAACCTATTGTTCAGGTTCATGGGGAGAAGCCCATTTCGGAGCATTGCTCAACGGCAAAGGAAGACTTTGGTTTGTCTCTGTGGGTCTCAGTCTTCTCATGTCTCAAGTGGATGGTTGGACTCCACGGGCTGTTCCCACTGTGACTTTCAGTCTCTGCACCACTGATGGTTGAGTCTCTGACTTTGAAGGAGAACACTGCCCTTCACAGGTGCTTCCTTCTACAGGGAGGTTTTGAAGAAGATGAAAGCAGTGACTTGATTAGGAACTTCCTGCTCTCCAACTTTCCCAGGCTTTCTAGGCACAGTGCAAGCCCACCTCCTCTAGGATGCTCTCCTAGATTTCTTCAGGCCCAGGCCATTTCTTCTGTTTCTCAGGGACCCATGTATTTAAACTTGACCTCTACCCCAGCCTTTGTTGTCTACTTTCTGGTCTGCCTGGGGAATTTGCTGGAGGTAAACTCCCTGTAGCCACTCTGATAACTGATCCTAACCCCAACCCTCACCCTAACCCCACCTGGAGCTCTGTGAATGGGTCTCACATGCACACACACATCATAGCTCTGTCGGCGACACTGGCCCCACTTACTGGCTTTAACCCTCCCTGAGCCCCAGGTCCCAACATTTGCTTTAAGACACCCTTGCTTTAACAGCCCATTCAGACACACTCACTTGTTTGACTTGGGTGTTGGACACAACGAGCCCTGCTGTTCAGTTGCTCCTCCCATCCCATAAGTGTGGGCTGGAGGTGCCCTGTTCTGGGGTTAGCCTGGGAGCGGTCACCAATCTCACATCCTTGTTATGCAAAGGAGACAAAGCACCCAGATCTCCCAGCCAGGAGCCCCTGTTGATAGCCACGTCCTCTTGGACCCTGGGGTGACGTGGAGAGCACAGCAACCAGCTGGTCCACGGACCGTGCAGACATTCTATTGGCCTCACATTTCCCACTGGCTTTGTGGAAGCAGGAAATGCTGTCTCTAGTGGAGCTCTGTCCCCTCCTCCTGTCACCATACAAATAATGGATCAATGACCACCGTGGGAGAGTGATCCTCTTAGGGAACACGTGAAGACGTGAGCCAGCCATGCATGTTGTGGTATGTGACATCATTTAATTCATCCATTCATCAATTCCTTTTCCATTCAGTGTATGTGGTCTGTCCATAGGTGCTGGGAATATGGGGCAAACAAGACAGAAATAGTTCCGGGTCTGGTGGAGCTTATAGCCTGGGAGGAGCTACACAGTGAAACAAACAATTACAAAAGGATTTGATATGATGAGCCTGCAGCCTGGGCTATGGAGTTAAAGGTGACCAGGCAATGGTGAGGGCCAGGGTATAGGGCAGAGCACCCAAAATGTTCCAGGCAGAGAGAAAAGAAAACAGGTGGGAGAGCTGAAGGGAGACGCTTGTGTTTGGATACCAAAGCATGGGGACGGGCAATGTGGCACTCTGAGGGGGTAGGGAGGGGCTAGACTCTAGGGGCCCCAAAAAGCGTGACAATAGTGTTTGAACTTTAGCTGGAGAGCAAGGGAAGCCCCCAACGCTTTTCTGGCGGCTGTACAGCGGGACAGGTTTTCACTTTAGAAGGACTCCTCTGGCTGCTGTGTCCAGGGTACACGGATAGGAGGAGAGTGGAAACTGCTGAGGTCACCCAGGTAAGACATGTGGAAAGCTAGAACCATTAGAATGACATGCAATGGGTTGAGATGGGTTCAAGAGCTCTAAGGAGGAAGAGCCCACAGGACTTGGATCTGGGGAGAGGGAGCATCACGGCTGTTCTTAGGTCTCCCTTTTGAGTGTCTGGGTGAATGGTGGCATCTTTAATTAAGATTGGAAACACAGAGGGATAAATGGACTTTTATTCATTTGGGAGGAAGATGATTGCCTGCAAGACCCCCAGGTGGATCTGGAGTTCAGGAGAGAGGTCTAGGGTAGGTAGTGATCAAGATGGGAAGTCGGAGGTATAGAGGTGGAGACGGGCTCCTCTGGAGGGCTCAGGTCTTTCAGAGAGGAGTGGACAGGGCCTGGCATGGAGCACTGGAAACTTTTCTCAATGCTCCACAGCCTCTATGTACAGTCCTCATATTATATACCAATTAGGCACCAATTATATAACCCCTCTTGGCCAACCAGAGGAAAAGAAAGATAAAACTAAGAGACAGTGTAGTGGAAATGGAGGAGGATGAGCATTGTTTTGGTGCCTTCTCCTACTCATCCCAGCCACAGGCTCTTTGCACTTGTTGCATAAATTCCTGGACCACCCCTTCCCCAGACGTTGGTCTGACTGGCTCCTCAGCCTTCAGGTCAAATGTCACCTTCCCTGATCACCATCTGAATACCCTGTCCCAAACTGTGCTGCTCTCACCTGTCCCAGCCACAGCAACTGATTTGACTTTCTTGTCTTCTTGTCCTTCCTTCCTCTCTCTCTCTCTCTCTCTCTCTCTCTCTCTCTCTCTCTCTCTCTCTCCTTGTTTTAGAGACAGGATGTTGCTGTGTCACCCAGGCTAGAGTACCATGGCACAATCACAGCTCACTGCAGTCTTGAACTCCTAGGCTCAAGTGATCCTCTCAGCTCAGCCTCCTGAGTAGCTGCGACTATTCATGAGGACTACCACACCCAGCTAATTTTTTTTTGTTTTTTGAGACAGGGTCTCACTCTGTTGCCCAGGCTGGTCTTGAGCTCCTGGGCTCAAACAATCCTCCTGCCTTGGCCTCCCAAAGTGCTAGAATTACAGTCCTGAGCTACCAAGTCCTTTGCTCATTCCTTTGTGGGTCTTTTTCCTGTTTCTCCTGACCATGTCAAATCCCTGAGGGCAAGGACCTTATTTGTGCATTGTTCACAGCTGCTTCTCCAGCACTGTCCTTGGCTTGAATTATTCTCAATTCCCCTTCCCTTCTCCTCCAACAGCCACACAGCAGCAACACCTGTGTGTGGGCTCTAGCTCTTGTGCCTCTCCTGGGTCTGTTCCTGTCCCTCAGCTACCGCTGTCTGAACTAGATTCATGAGCAGGTCTTGCTTGGGTCACTTGTCTTTCCTCCCTCTGCTCTTCCAATGTATGATTCACATGGCAGCCAGGAGCCTCTGTCTAAAATGGAAATCTTCTCATGTGGTTCCCTTACCTACACTCTGCAAACGACATCTGAAAACAACCCCAAATACCATATGACCCTTTTCAGAGGCTGTGATAGTCTAGCCCCTGCCTACCCTGCCAGTTTTCTCTCCTTCTTTGCCCTTCACTCTGTGTCAGACACATGGAGCTCTCAGCGTCTCCAGTGTGCCGCTCCTCCCTCTCACCTGAGTGCCTCTGCTCTGCCTGCCATAGCTTGTAGGAGCTCTCTAAATATTTACTGAATGCACACATGACAAATCCAGGACAACAAAGGGAGAAAGGATACTCACCGGGACAGATTTGCCTCCCGTTTCTCTCCCCTTCCAGGCAAGCCTAACAGAGTGTCTTACATTCTCACTGCATTTCTCTCGTAAGCCCCAAACACTTTCCCTTGTCCTAGCATTTGATGCCTGAGCCCCTCAACCCGGTACCTTGAACTGCCTCCAGGGCCTCAGCCATCCCAGGCAGCCTTAATTAATTGTAAAATTGATTAAGCAGCCCCCTTTGTTAGGCTGGGCTGGTGTTTATTTGTATTTTCATACTATTATCCTTTTATACTTCTCTGGGCGCCTTCAGCTCTCTACTGACACCTTTTATTGGGGAAATGTTAATTTAAAAATCATCTATAATGCAGGTGTCACAAATCAAAGCTGTTCGGTAATGAGTTGCTCTTATGTCGTATAAAAACAATTAATTAAAACCCTTTCTGAGAGAGCCGTGCCGGCAGATTTATGTTTCCCAGTGTCTCCCCCTCGACCTTCCTTGCTAAGGACCCTCATGCACTCAGCTGGCTTCTATGGGGGGATGGTTTCCTCCCACCTCTCCCCAGGAAATAGAATTCCAGCCTGGTGGAGTGGAGAAGGCTCCAGGAGGGCGTCGGGCCCAACCACCTTTTGTTATGGAGCACAGAGAGGGATTCTGCTATGGTCACACAGCACCTAAGTGGCTGCACCAGCCTCAGAACAGGCTCTCCTGCCTGAATTGTGTCCTCATGATCACTGCTGGTGTTTCTCCTGCTGGCCCTCATGACAAGGCTGATGGCCAGGGTGCATAGGAGCAATGGCACTGCTGGTCTAGCAAGTACCACTCTCTGGCCTGCTCCACAGCCCGGCCACAGCAAGGGAGGCGAGTCATTCCCTGCTGACAGATGCAGTCACTCCACAGATGCTTTCCATCTTTGCTAATCAATTCTGCACTTAAAATAATCCAGGGGCTCTAAGTTCTGGTCTTGCCTCTGCTCCTGACCCATCCTGTAACCTTGGGTAAATCACTTTCTGTTGGTTGGGTCTCAGCTTCTCTTTCTACAAAATGGGTACACTGATTGAAACCAGGGGTTGCAAATTCAAATACTCATAGGTACCATCAATGAATAAGGCAGTCCCGGTGGGACCTGGGAAAAGCCATAGAGGAGCATGCCCTATCCGAAGGAGACCCCCTCTACCCCTTCAGATGCTTGTGGCCATAAGAGAAAGCAGGCCTGATGTTGCTGTTTGCAGAGAAACTGGAAATCCAGCTTGGGATTTCAAATGTTGATGAGCGGGCCAGCCCTTGCTCCATTTGTCCTCAGAGCCCCTTCTTCCACATCCCCTGCTCTGCTCTCAGGGGCTGGCCATGTCTCTCTGTGACCTATTGAGGGTCCAGGGTGGCTGGGTCATCCTAGCTCCTGGGTTTCGTCACCAACACCACCTTCCTCCCTCCTCACCTCCCTAGGGGCTGGAGCTGGTGCTGATCTCTGGGTTGCCTTGCTGGTTTCTCCTCACCTGAGTCTCCAGCCCTCATGTTAAATTCCCTCGGTTTTAAATACTTCCCATGGTTTTTGGGTTCCTAGTTGGATCCTGACTGATACATTTCATAATTTTATTATTAGACATTATTATTAATGAACATAATGAAGAGCAAAAATCTTGTCTGTGGGTGGCTGGATAGGGTGTGAAGATTCCAGGTTATAATTTGGTTCAGGGTAGACCTGGGAAATCAGACAGTATCAGTCACTGTAGAAGCTTCCAGTCTTGTATACTCTCCAGGGCATCGGCATCTGGCCCCTCTTCCTCCACTAAAATATGACCTCTCATTCTCCACTGCTGGGGCTTCTTCTGGCCCTGCCCTGCTCACCCTCTCCCTGATTTGTGGTTCTTTTTTTTTTTTTTTTGAGACTGGGCCTTTCTTTGTCACCCCAGGCTGGAGGGTAGTGACATGATCATGGCTTCTTGCAGCCTCGACCTCCTGGGCTCAAGTGATCTTCCCACCTCAGCCTCCCAAGTAGCTGGGACCACAGGCACACCACAATGCCTCTTTAATTGTTTTTTGTATTTTTATAGAGATAAGGTCTCTGTAAAAGAGACCTGCCCAGGCTGGTCTCGAACTCCTGTGTTCAAGCCATCCGCCTGCCTCGGCCTCCCAAAGGGGAAGTGGGATTACAGGTGTGAGCCATTGCGCCTAGCCTGGTGACTTCTTTTATGAAGGGGGATTGGGTGGGCTCCATGCAGGCAAATGACTTTCTCCCTCCCCTGACCTCTCCAGCCTTCTCCACAGCCCAGCCACGTGAGGGAGTCGTCAGCACTGGAACCCAGGGTCCATGGCCTCGGAGGATCCGGACCCCCTCTGCATTTGGGGAACTTGGCCTCCAGTCAGGGAGCCAAGAAGTCCCTGCCAATCAAGGAGGGGGTGTGGGCTGGTGGGGAGGCAGCCTTGGGGCATGGGAGCTAATAGACCAGGCTTGAGGGTTCTACTCCTGACTTCTGGATTTTTCCACCTCTGTATGGAATATGTTCCTTCTGTCTAACACTGTGTGATTTGGGGACCGTCCAACTCAAATGAAAGAAGCCAAGCCACGCAGTAAGCCACCCCCTCCCCAATGTGGGGTGCCCCCTGCCCCCCGCCCAGCTCCCCTGCCCTCCCAGCTGAGGGAGGATCGCCGCCTGGTGATCTCAGCCTCCCCTCCGAGTGGGCTGTGAAGTCTAATCCAGGCTTTCATCTGGCATCCACAATTATAATGTCAAGATTGAATAATCTGCCTTTATCTCCCGGATGACAGCCATGTAGAAACTTCAAAAGAAACAGTTTTGCTGGCATCTAACGGCTTTTGTTAATTACTATATCCCAAAGAAAATGAAATAAAGGAGGGAGAAAAATGATATTTCTCTGTGACAACTTTGTAAAAATATCAGTGATGAAGTGGCGCGGTTTAAGGGCTTTAAGTATTCATGTGGCTGAGATGGGGCCTCTACCCTCCCACTGGGAAGCTTGAGTGTGCCTCAGGGTGCATGCACACACACACTCACACACTCACACAGGCACACACGCACACACGCACTCGGATCTGCTCCCAGACCCCTTTACACACCATACATGTGGTTATGGGCACTCACCTTCATAACCCTCTCACAAAGTCCTTTGCTACACACGCATGCACACACACACACACACACAATCACACGAGTAGAGTACTCCTTCCTTCATTGGATGGTTCAGAACCCCTCCCATGCCCCCAGTTGGTGCCAGGGACACAGGCTTGAAAGAGAGTCCTCTCAGGGTAGCGGGACAGCAGGGAAGACACACAGGCAGACAGTAGCTTGTTTTCTGTTTTCTCTTGTGTCACACTGCACAGGTGTCGTGTGCCATGTGGGCACCTAAGAACCATGTGGTGGAGGGAGCAGGAGCACAGGCTGTGGGCCAGGCTGCCTGGGTTTGAATTCTGGCGCTATCTTGTTGTAGCTGTGTGACCTGGGGCAAGTCATTCGACTTCTCTGTGCTGGAATGTCTTCACCTGTAAAATGGGGACAATAATAGGGTGTCCCGGACAGGAGGAGGTACAAGATGAGGTACATGAAGTAACACAGACAAAGTGTTCCCCAAATGCTAGCTGTCATTTAGAGGTGTGCAGAGTGACTGACTCTGCCTGAGGAGGAGTGGCCTGGCGTTACCAAAAGGCTTCATGGAAGAGGCGATATTTGAGTTTGCAGGCTTGAAGGTTAGAGGAAAAGGAGCATATATCCCAGGCAGAAAAAAACAGCTTGTGAAAAGACTTACAGGCATGGCGGTGCATTCATGTCCCGTCCGTGGTGAACATCTGGTGTGACTGGAGGACAGTGTGAGGTATCAGGAGGAGAAATGGATGGGTGAAGGTTCTGGAAAGGTAGGCAGGATGTACTTGAGTGGCCACAGACTTTGGGTTTCATTGAGGGTGGAGTTTCCCTTGAGGAGCTGGGGGCTGCTGAAGGGCTGTGGTCTGTTGAGCACGCCTGTCAGATGGGGGGAGCCATGGAGAATCAGGGGGCAGGTGGGAATGGCCTGGAGTGGGCCTGGAAATAAGAGACCAGGGTGTTCTGAGAGGTCATGGGGCACCCCCACACTCACTCGCTGACACACACGCACACCTACATGTGTCCATAACCACTCATCCACAGGCTTACAGTTCCACACCAATGCACACAAACTTTCCTTTCCTCTTGTTTCCCAAATGGCACTTGTAGGTGGACTTTTAAAGTGAAACTCCGTTTCTCTGCAGTGGCTCTTGACTCCTCAATTACCTGGTAGTGGGTTGGCAGAGATGCGATTAATGGCAGAAATTGCCAAAATAAACCTCTGGAGGCCTTATGTGCTCCTCTGTGATATGAAGGGAGTGCCTCTGAGGTAGAGGAGCACGGGCTGGCAATAGCTTTGGGCAGGAGACCTGGCATCTGGTTCTGGTCTCAGTCTCCCCAGCTGTAAAATGGGAGAATTGAACTTGTTCTCCAAGAGCCCATCTAATGAGATTGTTCTAGGGTCTTCATGAGGGCTAAACAATCACATCAGTGTATGCTAGAAATGCCCCCCACAAAGCAGTGAGCTCATTTCAAAGCAAAAGGCAGTTTTGGGATAACAGTCTACTGAGTACCAGGCACAGAGCCAGGTGCTGGAGGGGATTCAAACCTGAGTGGGAGAGGATATCTCTGTCCTGCTCCCTCCTGGCCCCAGCCCTCCTGTTACAGTGGAAGTCCCTGGAGGACAGACACTGTCTGGAAGGTGACGCCAAGGTCCCTGGGTGCTGAATGAGGGAGAGGTGGCACTCCATTTGGTTGGAAGGGGCAGCGTGTGTAGACTGAGCCAGGCCTCTGGGGGAAAGGGAAGGTGAACATCCCAGGCACTGGGCATAGCCTGGGCCCAGGAAGAAGCTCAGGATGTGCTTGGGACCCGTTTTGACTGCCTGGAGCTCAGAAAGTGAGACCTGGAGGGGCATGGCTAGGAAGGTGTGGGTATTTGGAGACCTTAGTCTTGTTTTAGACGGTAACGCAAAGTGGCTCCAGTGGAGGCAGGGAGGTTCAGGAAGGCTCCACAAAGTGTCCTATGGGCACCAGGGTGGGAGGAGCTGTTGGCCTTCAGGAGCTGCTGGTCGCACAATTGGCCAGCCTGGGGGACCCGTCAACCTCTGGTTTTCTTCTCATACCGTTTTTGCTCTTTTTTTTTCTACTTGAGGCTGCCTGGCTTGTGAGGAAAACAGCCACTCCTTCTCAGTTTGCCACAACCTAGACTGAGGAACCAGGGTTCTTTGGGGAGAGAATCTGATGGGTCCCACTTGGGTCTAATCGGATTTGACAGAAGAGGTGGCGTACTACTATGGGCAAAAACCCATGTTTTGCAGGATTGTGGGGCTTCACCGGCCACCACTTTCCCTCGCTTCAGGTTCGGAAGCCTGGCAGAAGATTGCATGGATGTTTGTAGGCCATGGAGACCCACGGCAAGTGGGGTCCGCCACATTTTAAAAAGGCTGCCTGACTCTAGAGTCACAGGTGGACACAATAAGTAGGGAGGGAGCCAGAATAAAGCGAGAATATCCCAACCTCGTGAGGTCACAGAGTCTCTTCCCTTAGCGCGAAGTGGTTTTCCGGGGAGATCCTGTCCTCAAATTCTCCCTTTCCCATGACAATCAGCAAGGGGGATTTCCTGGTATTTGTGGTCAGGTCTTGACCCACAGAAGCAGGCAGGTAGAGAAGACTGGTGACTCTATACCCTGGAAAGCAGGAGACTGGGGCAGGAAATTTGAGGCTTGGACTAAGAGGTGACCCTGTTGGCTCAAGAAGGACACCAGGGCAGGCACATGGAATCCCATCATCTTTGACCGCACCTGCCCTGCTCTAGGAAGCAGGCATTTGCCCTGCTGGGATCTTCTGGAAGTGTGCAACCTCAAATTGAGCCAGAGAGAAGAGGAGTCTGTGCACTGGGAGGAGTGAATGGAATTCCGCTGTTTTGCAAACATTCCAAAGCAGCAGAGGCCTTCAGTCAAATGAGCCTCCTCCTCACATAAAGTAGAAAGACCTGGGGCTGCTGCAGGTGGGAGGCCTGCAGGCCCACTCAGGACAGCTGCAGAGGCTAGGAGGGACACCCCCTGTAGTTGTGTAAGGCACAATCAGCCCAGCCACACAGGCTGGCCCTGGCCCACTCCACTGGTTGTCCTGCCCTTGTCCCCAAGCCACGTCCTAGAAGCTCACTGAAAACTCATCATCTGGATGAGGCCAAGTGAGGGTCACCAGATTGGCCAAGGCACCCCTAGATATTGGTAACTAAGGGGGAATTCCATGCAAGTCAGAGCTATATTGAGGTGACTGCCTTTGGAAGCTTGGACAAAGACGCTAGGCTTTAGCTTGCATTGCACTGATGCCCTCTTTGGCCCTAGAAGCCTCTGTGTTAAGAATATTCTGGGGTACCTTGTCCCTCTGACCCCTGTGTCAAAGTGTCACCTGTGCACATGCTTGTGTGTGTGTGTGTGTGTGTGTGTGTGTGTTTGAGATGCAGTCTTGCTCTATCACCCAGGCTGGAGAGCAGTGGTGCGATCTTGGCTCACTGCAGCCTCTGCCTCCCGGGTTTAAGAAATTCTTCTGCCTCAGCCTCATGAGTAGCTGGGATTGCAGATGTGAAAGACCATGCCTGGCTAATTTTTGTATTTTTAGTAGAGATGGGGTTTCGACATATTGGCAAGGGTGGTCTTGAACTTCTGACCTCAAGTGATCCACCCACCTCAGCCTCTCAAAGTGCTGGGATTACAGGTGTGAACCACTGCACCCGGCCCACATGCTTTTGAACTGAGCAGAACTCGTTCATTTGGATTATGTATTTCCCTTTCTTCTTAGATCTCATTTAAAACCCACACTGGTGGGATTTGGGTTGCAGTTTCACAGTAAGGGGCTCCCTCTGCCCTCTCTGGACCCTTGGGCACATCCACTGCTGACAGCCTTCTCTCCAGAATGCTGATCTCAGGGTTTCAGAGCCCTCAAAGCTCTAAGTGTCCCCTGTGATGCTGGCAGCATCTCCCTTCTGCCCTATCCAAGCCCCCTTGTCCCCAGAGCCCCTCTGCATGCTGGTGAGGAGGGAGCTGGGGCTGTTCATTCCCCCACAATTAACCCTGCCTGCCCGAGGGGAGCACTGGCCCAGGATCCAATCTCAGCCTCCCTCCCACTAGTCATTAGTCTCCCCCGCTGCAGGTAGAGTGACAGGCAGGCTCAGGAGCTCCTGAAAAGGCCTTTGTTTTATCGCCTTCAGTTCAGATGCTTCAGAGCACTAGCAGGCCATATTTTAATCTCAGGTCTTTGCAAACAAAATCGTTAAAAGCAGATGGCTGTGAAGACTGCCATGAATATTAATAGATATTGAAAAAAAGGCCCCTTAATCTTTCCATAAATCTTTCCGAGGAGGTGGGGGAAGACTCCGAGATGAGAGCTGCAATGTAGTTGCAGGTACCCTGGCCCTTCCTGTCTGGGCTTGATCCTAATAACTGAGGAATTAACCCAAATGTAGGTGGTTCCAACCCAGAGCTGGGCACCGAGATGGGCCCGGAGAAGCAGTCTTGGGCTCACCATCTCCTGTCTTCTCTCTCCTTCCCCTGCAGAGCTGGGAGGGTGAGGACCCAGCTCCTGCTCAGCACCCTCATTCATGCTGAGGCCAGCTGTGGATGGGCCCTGTTCTCTTGGTGCTCTGTGTAGTGATGCTGTTTGCTGTCACCCATTGTATGCCAATTTGCACACCTGTCAACCTTACATCAACCTTTCGTGGTGGGATTATCATCCCCATTTCACAGATTAGGAAATAGGCTCAGGAAATAGAAACAGCTGGCTCCAGATCACTGGGTTAGTAAGTGGAACAGAAGCAATCTGGACCCAGGTCTGTTGGCCCTGAAAGCCTATGTGTTAAGAGTCTTCTAGGACCACCGTGTCCCTCTGGCCCTTGTGCCAAAGTATCATCTGTGCCCCTGCTTTTGCACTAGACACCATTCATTCATTTGGATTATACATTTCTTTCTTTTAGTTCTCTTTTAAAATGCAAACACTCCTGGGAGAGGTAACCTATTAAGTGGCTGAGAAACTTTAAAAGCTGTTCAGCCGCATAATCCACGACCTGAGTTGAAGTCTTAGCTCAGCCATTTCCTGGCTCCATGACCTTGAGGCAGCATTCAATTCCACAGAGTTTGTTTCCTCTGGAAAAAAGTGGGAATAATGAAACAACCCTATGAGGTAGACAGGAAGGGCAGGAATTTGAAGAGATCAAAGATGGGAAAGCACTTTGAAAATCACACACCAGCATACACCTGCAGAGGAATATGGTCTCATTGTTGTTTAAACACCTGATTCATTTCCCAATCACTTTCATGGTGACATGAGGGAATAAGAAACCAGGGGTGGGGAGAGGTGAAGCAGGCAGGGGACACGGCCTGATGGGAGCGGGGTGGTGGGTGGCAGGAAGGGACATGGCTGCTCTACGGAGCCAAGGGCATTGGTCCTAAGCCTTTCTTTTCCTGGCCAGTGGCTTGCCTTGCTTTATGCTTCAAATCTAATTCAGTCCATCTTCCTCCTTCCTCCCTCCCCACTCCTCCCTTCTTCTCTTCCCATTCCTCCCTTCCTGCCTTCCTCCCTTCCCTCCTCGTTGTCTGTCTCTCTCTCTGCCAACAAATGTTTTCGGATCACTTGCTAGTGTTCCAGGGGTGGGGAATCAACAGCAAACATGAGCAGTGTGGTCCCTGCACTAAATAAGCAACAAACAAATAAATCCAGCAGGTGCATACTGGATAAGCACTCTGCGAGAAACAGACAGGAGACCCATTTTAAATAGGTGGAGGCCTCTCTGTTTTCCCAAGCTGGTTCTACAAAGCTGACCTATGTTGGGATGGCACCCCATATGACCAAGGCTAGAAAGTCCTTAGAGGACACAGATGAGAGTCAGACAGTGAGATGAATAGAAAGAGTAAGCCAAGGGAAGCATCTTCTGGTGTGCTGCTTTCACCAGGCAATGTTCCCCAGGCCCAGCCTCCTGGCCAGGCCACACCCCTCCCAGACTCCTCTCCTGTCTGAGTCCCATCCCCATAATGGCCCCTCCCCTGGCCTGGTTCTGCCCACTGGCACTCTTCTTACATAGGATAATCTGCCTGACCTGATACTCCTAGGAATGGGTTTAAGTGAATCCCAAAGACTGAGAAGAGGAGAGGCAGGTGGGGGCCTAGGAGAGGCTCACTGCCGTTCTTTGGCTCTAAGTTTTCATGCACAGGGTTCACAGGAACCGGTTTTGAGAGAAAACTCAGAAATGGAAAAAGTAATCCATCACTTGAGTCCCATTAAACTGTTGCTATTCCAAATGCAACTAATTCTTGGAGCCTGAGTACAAAGAGGCAGAAACTTGTCACTTTTCAACAAACATACTTTATTATACTGTATAATTTAAGGTATCATTTTATTCAAGTGACATTCAAACGTGTGAAAAACGGTTGCATATGCCATAGCCATTAATGAAATCATTACGTACAAATGGTTACGCTTTACCAAGTCATTCATTAAAAGTAAATTAATGAGGGGGACAGCATTAAAATATTTCGCAATCGTTACCAGGTCCAGCCTAATCCACTTTTATAAATATTCATCAACAAAAACGTGCCTCAAGAACTCACCCAGTAAATTAAATTCTCGTCTTGAAGTGTTTTGCTTCTATAAATGGCATCAACCGTGGTACTTTCTTTGATTTGTTTTTCCGGAACTTTGGGATATATTGTACGGAAATAATGACAAACTCTGAGTAATCGCTGATAATTAGGCCAAATCTATTATTCCCACGGTATTTACATTTTGATTACTATTTCCCCCCCAAAGGCAATGTCTTGAATCTATTCTAATACAAGGCAAAATAGTATCTGAGATTTTCAGGGCTAGAAGGAAACTCAGAAATTAACTAGTCCAGCCTTCACCTGATGTTTGAGTCTTCTGTCAACATCTCTGCCATGCAGCCCTTTGCTTTCTACTTAAATACCTCCAATGATAGGGAACTCATTACCTCTGTGGCCCATTCCATTCTTAGACACCTTTGATTATCATTACCACTTGTTAACTTTCATGCATATTCTTAGCCCCGTGCATCTGGGTGGAATGAAAAATTCTTCACAAAAATGTGAAAGTTGTCCTGTAGATATAATCACACTCTGGTCTTCCCCTAAATCTTTAGCCTCCAGCCTAAGCATTTCCAGGATATTTGAAACTTCCTCTAAGGAAGTGAACTCCAGCCTCTTCTATTTCTTTCTCTTTTCCGCAGAGTAGGCCTTACCATGAAGGCCCTGCAAAATCTGTTCTCGAGCTTTATCTTCCCATCAACCACAGTTTCTCTCTGTGCTTTAATCAGGTAGTCCGGAACCATGGCTCGTGGCCTTACACAGACTGCTCATTAACTTTGAGCCTTTACACAGGCTTTCCCCTCTGTCGGAAATGCTCTTTCCCCCTTTATCTGCCTGACGAACTCCTATTCAGCCTGCAGAACCCCTGTTCCATGGTCATCACCTCTGTGACACCATCCTTGATTGATTCCCAACCCCTCCCCATGACAGACTGATCACACCTCCTTCCTACACTACTTCTGTTTTTTGTAAATACTTAGTATTTTCCAAGGGAGTGGGAGAGAAGAAACATTAGGTTCATGAAGGGTCTCCAGGTTAAACTTACTTACTTTCTTTTATTTTTCTTAAAACAACACATTTATTATCTTACAAATCTGTGGAACAGAAGTCCTTTCTTTGGCTCATGGCCACCTTCCTTCATCTTCAAAGCCAGCAACATCGGGCTGATTCCTCCCAGATTGGACTTTTGATGTTATCCTCTAAAGAGGATAGTTAGACTTGTAGCCTCAGAGCAACAACATTCAAAGAGAGATGATCATCCACGGCTTACATCTTTTGCCCCATTGCCAGCCCATATTACTTGAGTGCACTCTGAAATCACGTTATTTTTGAAAATAATGTAGCTATCTTGGAAAGAGCACAATTTTATTGCATTGTATTGATAAGGCTAAAAACATTAATTTGTGAAATGTAAACATTTAAATCACCCACGATGTTGTTACCTTGTTTTGACCTTTTTTTAAATATAAAGGATTTATTATGAGAAGTTGGCTCAAGTGATTGTTGGCATTTTATAAAACCATTACTAATAAAAACAAAATATGATAGTGGGAGCCTCTCTGGTTCCCAAGAAGTCATGCTAAGTGCCCATACCACACGGAGTGAATTGCCCTGCTGGCTGAATGTCCTGCTTTCTAGTTCACATACACCACACAGTAGTTAAGAGTGCACACTCTGGAATTAGACTGCCTGGGTTCATGTCTAGCTAGGGGACTGAGTGACTCTGGGCCAGTTCCTGACCTCTCTGTGCCTCACCTTCCTCATCTGTAAAATGGGGGCTAATAATGACACCTACCTCATCAGAGGCTGTGGTCACTAATGATGCATCATATGTCGAGTGCCTGGTGTGCAGCTGTGCTCCAAAAGCCTTCCCTATCACAGTTGGCCTCAGCACAGCCCCTGGTCCAGAGAGTGGAGTCTGCACACATCTGCTGCAACTCTGCAGACCCCATAGTCCAGGCCCTTCATCTATAAAAACTGCCCCCAGAGATGGTGCACACTGCCCCCTTCTCCTGCAGGCTCCACGCATGGCTTCTTCTGGACACTGGGAGCATCTGTGTGGGTATCTGGAAGAAAGTAGGGACCTATTACCAGCTGGCATTTTCCTGCCTCCTTAGACAGGAATCATCAGATAAGGCTACTTCCATTTTCCTCTTGCCCTCAGAAAGGCACAGAATTAGGAGGGTCAGGTAAGATTTTCCTACCATCAGTGTGCTATCTACGGCTACATTTAGTTTTATTTTTCATTGAGCAACAGCCTCTTAAGGAGCGGATCTCTTCCCCTCTTGTCCAGCAAGTTGCTGGAAGGACAGCCCGGCTCTTCTCCAGGTGAAATGGCTGGTCCCACCTCTGATCCTGAGTGCCATTACTGCCCCAATGCTGAGGCTCCTCTTGGGAGGAGGTGAGTGCTGTCATGCTGGCAAACTCGATGTTTTCCTCCTTTAACGGGAAGGACTTCCCAATGGGTATCGAGTCCTCATCATCCTCTCCTGGAGGGGTCAGTTGAGAAGGCAGCATCATGCTGTACTGAGACCTTTTTTGGGGGAACAGGGGAAGGAGAGATTAAGGGATGTGCCCAAGGTCACACAGCTGTGGGATGCAGGGGCAGCATTTGAGGGCTACTTTCTATGGATCAGAGTGAGAACTTCAACTGCTAGGGGCGGGAGGGGAGACTTGTTCAGCAGAGTCAAGGGTTCCTGGGCATGTTGTCTTCGCAAAGCTTAGGGAATCAGGTGTGTCTCTGTGTGTGCTGGTGGGAGCTGGTGGGTGGGAAGGGAATGTGGAGAGATGACTTTTGCAGTCTAACTGGCTCATTTCAAGGACAGCCTGTCACCAGAGGCAGGTGCCTTGAGACTCAGAGAGAGACACCTCCTCACTCCCCCATGCCAGGTGGGGTACAGAGAGAGACAGACGCAGCCACATGAAACCTCAGAAAGAGATAAACACAGAGACAACAAACAGAAAAAGGAACGTGAAGACTGGCCCAAGACATAGGGAGCCACAGGGGCAACTGAGAGAAGAGCTCACCAGCATCCACAGAGATGCAAGCCAGAGAGAAATACCCAAGGCAAATGAAGCCTGAGAGAGTGGTCCAGACTTAGAGAGACAGGTGAGTAGCCAGAGAGATGCACCCAGATACCTAGGAAGGCAGAGATGCAGGAGAGATGTTAATGCATGCACATGGAGGCATGAAGATAGCAAGACAAGGAGAGAGACAGAGCCAGCCACACAAAGTCTCTTATTCCCAGGAAGATCAGCCGAGGAGAGGAGAAAATAATTTGCTGGATGAAGCCCGGCAGATCTTGAGAGAGTCAGTCCCCTGATGGTCAGTCAGCACATGGCTCAGAAATTGGGGTTGGTGAGTCTGTGGCTGCAGAGAGGGTGTGGAGTGAAGGCCGAGCCTTCCCTCTGCACCTGGATGAGGTATCCAGAGCCCAACTCAAGGGTGGGTAGTACAGATCTTGCACCCACCTGCCCCTGGCCATTTTACTGAGCCTCAGCGGTGGCAATGATCATTGTCAAGAAGGTGCCAGCCCTGATCCCCATCTGCCAGCTCGAGCTTGGCTTGCAGGGAGCAGAGAGCCTGCTCTGTTGTGCTGGCTCCTGGCTGCACAGCCTGCTGTCGCTCTGGCCTCCCCACAACTCTGCCCCTCAGAAGTTTCTGAGGGGGAGGAGGAGAGGGAGCACACATGTTTAAGGGATATGGCACAGACAAACCAGATACACCAGAATGGTCATGTTACTCTGCAAGCATAAATTGAGCTCAGGCAATAGGCACTAGGTAAGTGTTTGTATGAAAGTGCAACCTGTTTAAAAGGAACCTTAACTGGTCTGGGCCAGTTGCAATGAGAAAGCAGCTTGTAAATGGGAGAGCATAGCCAGGTGAGCTTGGCAGCTGTCAGATTAAAGATCAGTTTTGACCAAAATAAATCTATTATGGTTCTAGAAATTCTCCCTGGACCAGGAATGCAGAACAGGGGCTGTGTGACTTTATTCCCCATCATCTCTTCCACACCTGGCACTGAAGGGACACTGAATGCATTGATGACTGAATGAGTTCTAACATATCCATCCATATTAATAACTATGATTTATCTAGCGCTTGCTACAGGCCAGGCATTTGACCAAGCATGTTGCATTATATCTAATCTGGCAATGCCTCTAAGGGATAGGGACTCTTACATTCCATTTTACAGTTAGGAAAGTGAGACCCACTGGGGCAAAGTGATTTTTCCAAGGTTACAAGTGAGAAATGATGCAGCTGGTCTTGGTACCTGGGTTACCTGAATCTAGATACGGCAATCTTGCAGTGCCATTGGGCAGCTTTTCATAAAACATTGTTCTAGTTGGCACTGTTTTTCATACCTGTTACCTGAATGGCTTTGCAAACCAGTCAGCTCTAAGCTGCCTCATCTCTGGGCTGGCTACTGCAGTAGCCTCCTCCCTGGCTCCCTGACTCCCCTTCTGTCCCTCCAAATGACTCCCCCTGGCAGCAGCCAGGGTGACCTCAGCAGGCAAATCTCAATAGAGTGTCTCAGAGAACTGGTGATTCCCATTGCTTATGGGCTAAGGACGTAGTTCCTGAATGCCGCCCACCAGACCCTACCAATCACACGGCCTCTTAACCAGCAGCCATGAGCTATCAGTGGGCTGAGAAATCAATGTCATGGCTTGTGACCTTGAAGCAAAGACATAGAATGAGCTACAATAGAAATAGAATAGAAACTCTGAGAGGTCACATTTAATGTGGCAAGAATAACTGTTTCATCAGTCTTTTTGAAGTGGATATATGCAGGTAATTATGCATGTATGCACATGTGTGTGTTCTGTGTTCTGGGTCAGCATGCAAAATGTGTTTCTTACCATAGGACATCATAAAAAATGTGGGAATTCAGTTATACAGGAGCTCCTGATCCAAGTTCATGTAGCCCACACCCCCTGCCTCTTAGCTCACAGTCACATGGTCAGCTTTAAGCCCCTTTCAGCTTTTAGTCAAAGACACAGGGCTTTTGCCTGGAATGTTGTTCCTGCCTCTTCATTTGGATAACTCGATCCCTTTCTTTCTTTCTTTCTTTCTTTCTTTCTTTCTTTCTTTCTTTCTTTCTTTCTTTCTTTCTTTCTTTCTTTTTGAGAAAGAGTTTCACTCCTGTTGACTAGGCTGGAGGGCAATGGCACAATCTCAGCTAACCTCTGCCTCCCGGGTTCAAGCGATTCTCCTGCCTCAGCCTCTCCAGTAGCTGGGATTACAGGCACCTGCCACCATGCCCAGCTAATTTTTTAAAAATATTTTTAGTAGAGACAGGGTTTCATCATGTTGGCCAGGCTGGTCTCGAACTCCTTACCTCAGATGATCCACCTGCCTAGGCCTCCCAAAGTGCTGGGATCACAGGCGTGAGCCACTGCGCCCAGCCTGACCTCATTCTTTCAATCTCAGCTCAGGCACTGCTTTCTCCATGAGCCCTCCTTGGCCTTCCCCACCCCTACCCTCACCCAGCATCCACCCATGCAGCACCAGGGACTTCCTCTTTATAGCGCTTCTCACTGCTGCACTTTGACATGTGCTTGAGTACTTATTCCACTGATGGCAGACCCCCCACTAGTCTGTGCTCCATGGGGATGTCACCCAGGGGAGGACAGCCTGTCTAGAGTGCCCCACGGGGTCTGGGACAGATTTGTTTTTGCTAACCACCATTCCCTGTGTCTAGCTAGCACCATGTCTGGAATATAGTAGGTGTTCAACAAACACATGTAGAATAAATGGATCTGGAGAGGCAGAGTACTGCTGTGATCTTTATAGATGAGGAAGTGGAGCCCCAGAGAGCCCTAGAGTGACCTGCTTAATGCCCCAGCCAGGTGAATCTCTAGAAGCCCTTCTGCTCTCCACTCCCACCATTGCCACCACGGCATTTCGCAGTCCCCAAAGTCTGGCTTGAGGTGTCAGTCTGGGTCCTCCCTCAATCTCCCTGCCCTCCTTACCCTCCCGTTCACAGCTCCCTCCTGCTGTGGCCTCTGCGCTCCTTTTCCCTCTCCAGCTGGCTGACACAGGGGGTGGCTGGGGGAGGCACAACCCAGAAAGTGACAGTGACAATATTAGGAGTGAAAAAGATCAATTAAGCCCATCGAGCTGATTTGCAAAGCTGATTAAATTAGGAGCCTCCCTAGGGGCAGAGGCTCTCTCAGGTTGACAGACCAGCTGCTGGCTGCTGTAGGGTCCTTGCCAGCCCCCAGGGTGCAATGGGGGCCACTTTGTCCTGCTCTGTGCACGGAGAGGGGATGAGGGGAAGCTCCCTTTAGAAAGCCCTGGTAGGGCCAAGCTCAGCACCCAGCCCATGGTCCCCTGTGCTCTCTTAAAGAATCCCCAGAAATCCTGGGGCACTGAGTAGATTGGCCTGACCTTGAAATAAGATCCTGGGCCTCAAAGAGCTTATGTGGCCTATGCAGGGCCACCCAGCTGGTAGGCACAGGTAAGTGCTGGAGCTGGGACTGGAAACCAGGTCCTTCTGTTCCCTCTGTGTTCTGTCCTCTCCTTGCCCTGTACCCATATCCGGCATCAGCATCCTGGTCTATTACTCTATTTTTCCAGTCTCAAGGCTCCGGTCCCCACTGCCCTCCCCCTCCCCCTTTAACTGGATCTAATCAGATTAGCTCTCCAGTAACCCGACCCCTCTGCCTTGGTCTCAGGATTCCCTTTCATGGACTGTCTCCAGGGCAGCTGTGGCCAGAATATTCTTCTAGTACTTCAGAATCCATTCTCTTCTCCTGGCTTCTGGGTGGGGGCTGGGGAGAGGGATTTGGACAAAGACTCTAGTGTGTGTAGGGGCAATGAACCTGGGGAGGATATAGAAATGAGGTCAGCTTCTCCAGAGTGCAAAAGCTAGGGTAGGGAGTGCCTTGAAAGCCAGGCTGCAGAATTTGGCCATCCTCAAACACCACCTTTAATGGCAAAGGAGGGATGGGAAAACACCTGAAGACCAGGTAGCCATGGGGTACTACATTTCAGGATGGAAAGAGGACCACACAGGTGACACTTGGAGTGGCAGGTGCCCGGAAAGGAGTGGTGCGTGTGGGTTGGGGGTTGGGTTTGAGGTGGGAGAACAGAGGAGGGATTCACTCAGGGGTGGCCTTGGGGCTGGGTCAGGAAGATGACTGACAAGCCTGGAGGGGTGAGAGTATTTCAAGGAGCCCTGAGGGTCCTTTAGCTCTTGGCCAGAGATGGGGCTGCAGGGAGAGTAACTGACCCTTAGACAGGGCCTGATTTCTCTCTCTCTCTCTCCCTCCCTCTTTCCCTCCCTCCCTCCCTCCCTTCCTTTTCTTTTTTTGAGACAGAATCTCACTGTGTCACGCAGGCTGGAGTTCAGTAGCACAATCTCGATTCACTGCAGCCTCTGCCTCCCGGGTTCAAGTGATTCTCCTGCCTCAGCCTTCCGAGTAGCTAGGATTACAGGCATGTGCCACCACAATTGGCTAATTTTTGTATTTGGTCTTGCCATGTTGGCCAGGCTGCTCTTGAACTCCTGATCTCAAGTGATCTGCCCACCTCGGCCTCCCAAAGTGCTGGGATTATAGGCATGAGCCACTGCATCCGGCCTGATTTCTTATGTCTAGGTCTTCTTTCTTCCTTAGAGCAAGTCTGTGCCAAATCTATAATTAATTAAAAAAAAATTCACACAAGCAAACACGGGCTCAGAGTTGTGCAGCTGTAGTGGTAGAATCAGAACTCACACTTAAGTCTATGGGGCCTTCGGAGCCTGGGACTTTTCGTGGACTAACTGCCAAAACTTCTGCAGTCTCGAAGTCAGTGGGCAGAGCTAGGGAGCCCCACAAGCCTCGAAGGACCACATAGGCTGGCGGTTAGGAGCACAGGTTTTGAAATTAGACTGAGTTCACTCTCCTGGCTCTGTAGCTTGCTTGCTGTCTGGCCTTGGCCAAGTTAATTTGCCTTTGTGTAGTTTACTTTCTTTCTCTATAAAGTGGGGATATTAATAGTACCTACCTCACAGGGTTGTTGTGAGGGTTAAATGAATGTACACCCACGAAGAATTCCAAACAGTGCTATCATTCGATAAATGTCAGCCATTCTTACTCAGGATGGAGCCAGGATACAGGGGCTTTAGGCCACGCCAGGGAAGGCAAAGACCTCTAAGCCAGTGTTCCCTGCTGTCTTCGCATGTCTGTGAGTCTGAGCTACCTGTGCTGGTGGGGCCCGGGCTGACTGGCTGCCCAGAGTGACTTAGACCCATAAGTCATTGTCCAGCCCCAGAGTTGAGTCCTACAGCCTCTTCCCATCTAACAGGCATGGAAACTGAGGCTCAGACAGGTTGCCGCAGATCTGCTCTTTGATTTGGGGCAAGTCAGTCCTAGAACCCTACCCCCAACCCAGAATCTGAATCCTGGTCCAGGGTCTCTAAATTACCCTGCAACTGGTTTAATTTTTTCCAGGCAGACGCCATCCTCATGGCAGAAACATTTTTTTCTGTAATCTTATTTGCAATTGCTAATGAGAAGCAGGGCTGCTCTCCGTTTCTAAACCTCATCCTCATCTCTAATTTGTTTCCAGAGGCTGGGGCTGAGGCTTCTGCCATCTCTGTGAAATATTAGCAATTATTTTTCAATTACTTCTCTTTGGGAAGGGACTCTTGGAGATGGAGCTCTGGAAGCTGGAAGAAGCCATAAGGATGATGTTTTGATCTGATGTGAACCTTGCCGAGAGGCACACATGCTCTGTCGTCCCTGCTCCAACTTGAGGGCTAGGCTGGGTGGCATATGACTCTGTCCCCCTCTTTCCTCACTGGGCCTCCAGCCCAGCTCGTTCCCAAACATGGAGCTGCTGCAGGTCTCAGAAGCCACAGAGAAGTGGGGAGGGCAAGGGAGGAGAAAAATCTTCTTTGTAGTCTCAGTAAACGCAGCTCTGTCCCTACAGCTTATAGGGTCATAGGCCTTAGGGTCATCCTTGGCTCTTTCTCTTACACCACAAACCCAATCTATGAGCGAATCCTCTGGGTTCTACCTTCAGAATCCATCCAGAATCTGACTGCCTCTCACCATCTCCACAGCTCCCTTCTAGTCCAAGCCAGCAACATTACCCACCTGGATTATTTCAGTAACACCTTGACTAGTTTGCCTCCTGTCACCCTTTGCATAGAAGCCAGGGAGATTGTTTTGGAATTCCACTTTTCACGCAACTATTTGTCCTTTTAGCTATACTACTTTACATTTTTTAAAGTGGTTTATTTGTCAGTTCTAGAGATTACATATACATCCTTAACTTTTCACAGTTTAGAGTTAATACTGTATCACTTTATGTAAAATATAAACCTCTTAAAAATATTTGCCATCCCCCGTGTATGCTATAGTTTTCACATGCATGACATCTATATACATTATAAACCCTATAAGACAATGTTATCATTTTTGCTTTAATTATCTGCATATTAAGGAAATTAAGAGGAAAATTAACTTATAATTTTATATATTTAGCAAATATTTACCATTTCTGATGTTCTTTTTTTTTTTCTTTCCCTGAGGATCCAGTGCCTCTTTGATTTTATTTTGCTTCATTCTGAAGAATTTCTTTTAGTATTCTTATAGTTCAGGTCTTCTGGTGACACATTCCATACATTTTCTTTTAAATGAAAATATATTTTGTCTTCCTTATTAACTAATATTTTCACTAGATTTAGAATTCTGGGTTACAGTTTTTTTTTCTTTGCCCTTTAAATGATGTTATAGTATTCCTGCTATCCTTAGAGGGAAGTGGGTTCAGGACCTCCCCATGGATGCCAAAATCCATGGATGCTCAAGTCTTTTACGTAAAATGGCGTAGTATTTGCATATAACTTCTGCACATTCTCTCATACACTTCAAAACATCTCTAGATAACTTATAATACCTAATACAATGTAAATGCTATGTAAATAGTTGTTATATCATTTAAAAATTTTTACTCTTTTTTATCATTGTATTGTTATATTTTATCTTTGGTGAGACGGAGTCTGGCTCTGTCTCCCAGGCTGGAGTGCAGTGGCCGGATCTCAGCTCACTGCAAGCTCCGCCTCCCGGGTTTACGCCATTCTCCTGCCTCAGCCTCTGAGTAGCTGGGACCACAGGCGCCCGCCACCTCGCCCGGCTAGTTTTTTGTATTTTAGTAGAGACGGGGTTTCACCGTGTTAGCCAGGATGGTCTCGATCTCCTGACCTCGTGATCCGCCCGTCTCAGCCTCCCAAAGTGCTGGGATTACAGGCTTGAGCCCCCGCCCCCGGCTATATTTCATCTTTGAAAACTATTTTCCATCTGAGGTCCCATGACTGTGTTCGGCTTCAGGCCTCCATAGTTTCTGGTAAGAAGTCTGTGGTTATTTGAATCTTTGTTTGTCTTTGTAATGTGTCTTTTTTTCTCTGGCTGCTTTCAAGGTTTTCTTTTTATCTTTTATTTTTAGCGGTTTGAATGAGTGTATGTAAATTTGTTTTGCACCAATTTGGAAAGTGGGTGTTGCTGTTTTTTTGCTACTATTTCTTTTTCTTTCTCTCTCTCTTTTTTTTTTTTTCTGAGGAGGCTGCTGGTCTTGAACTCCCAGGCTGAAGCGATCCTCTAGCCTCAGCCTCTTGAGCAGGTGGGTGTGTGTCACCGTGCCGTTTTGCCATTATTTCTTAAGAAAAAAAATATGCTCTCTTATTTCTCTCTTCCTTCCGGCACTCCAATTATGCATATATTAGATCTTTGATGTTATCCCACAGGCCTCTTAGACACTGTTCATTTTTTTTATACCACCCTTTCCCTTCCTCTTTTTTTTTTTTTAAGCTTAAATGGATTCTGTTGATCAACTTAAGCTCACGGATAGCTGTTATTACTATTATTATTATTATTATTATTATTATTATTTGAGACAGAATGTTGCTCTGTCACCCCAGCTGGAGTGCAGTGGCATGATCACAGCTCCCTGCCTCCTGGGGTCAAGGCCTCCTGCCTCAGCCTCCTGAGTAGCTGGGATTACAGTTGTGTGCCACCATGTCCAGGTAATTTTTTGTGTTTTTAGTAGAGACAGGGTTTACCCTGTTAGTCAGGCTGGTCTCGAACTCCTGACCTCAGTGATCTGCCCTCCTCGGCCACCCAAAGTGATGGGATTAAAGGCATGAGCCACCATGCCTGGCCATTTTCATTCTGTTTTAAGCCCTTACAGTAATTGTTTAAAATATTCCAGGTATTGTATTTTTAGTACTGAAATTACTGAAATTTCCACTTGGTTCTTTTTATATTTTTATTTCTCTTTAGAGGTTTCCTATCTCTTCATTCATTATGAATGTATTTTCTTTTGCCTTGTTTAGCACAATTATAATAACCATGGTACTTGTCTGATAGCTTCAAATTCTAAGTCATCTGAGAGTTGATCTCAATTGACTATCTTTTCCCTTGAAGATGGATTATATTTTTCTAATTTCTTGTGTGTTGATTTTGGGTTTTATCCTGGACATTGGAAATGCTATGTTGTAGAGATTCTGGAGTTGGTCATATTCCTCCAAAGAGTGCTGATGTCTTTGTTTTAGCAGGCATTTCACTTCGTTAGACTCAAACTACTAACCATTTTGCCTTTCGTGGGCTGCACCTCAAATCACAGCTCAGTTCTTTAAGCCTTAGTTGCACGTTGTCTTGAATCTTGTCTATGTATGTGTGATTCAGAAGTGAGCCAGATACTTGATCAGAATTTACTAACAGAATTTGGGCCTTTTCTGGCACTTTCCTTTCCAGAAAATCCCCGTTCCTTTCCAGGGGCCCTGGTTGCTCTAAATTCTGTCGTCTGGTTCTTCAGGCCAAACAGACAGCATTTTCTACTGGACGTTTAGCAGCCCTGCATAAGGCCACAGCTGCAGCCTGCCCTCTGGGTAAAGCCATCAAAGTGGAAAACTTACCACATGCTCGTCCCTTCTTACAAGTTTCAACATCCTTCCAAAATCTGCCTGCTTTTGGTCATTTTGGTCGTTTGAACATTTTGATTGTTTCAGAGCCTTCCAGCAATTGTTTTCTGTATTATACCCAGAATTTATAGATATTATTTGTGGGAGGGTATATCTGTTAAGAGTTCACTCCACTCCACTGGAAAAGAAACTTCCAGAGTGTTCTTTTTAAAACTTCTTAGACCATGCCATTCCTCCCCTCAACTCTCCCTACCCTCGATGGCTCCCATTTTACTCAAAAACCCAAATGCTCACAATGGCCTATGAAGCTGTGAATAACCTAGCTTCAGACTGTGTCTGGACTGTGCCCTTTTACCTCACCTTTGCTCATTGGTGGCTTCTTTGTTATTCCTCAAACATACCTGCCTGATACACACTCTTGCAAGACAGCTCCACGGCCAGCAAGGCCCTGCCTCCTCCAGCCCTATCTTTACCCATTTGCCCCCACTCTTGACACTCCAGCCCCACTGGCCTGTGGTCAGCCTTGGCTCAGGCCATGCCCTTTTCCACCTCAGGGCCACTTCTTCTGCATGCAGCACCCTTTCCTAAACTTATCTTCTGTATATTATTCCTACTAATCCTTCTCTTTCGTAGAAATGACTGCTTCTGGCCAGGCGCCATGGCTCACACCTATAATCCCAGCACTTTGGGAGGCCGAGGTGGATGGATCACCTGAGGTCAGGAGTTTGAGACCAGCCTGGCCAACATGGTGAAAGCCCATCTTTACTAAAAATACAAAAATTAGCTGGGCATGGTGGCGTGTGCCTGCAATCCCAGCTACTCAGGATGCTGAGGCAGGAGAATCACTTGAACCTGGGAGGCAGAGGTTGCAGTGAGTTGAGATTGTGCCATTGCACTCCAGCTTCTGGGTGACAGATCGAGACTCCATCTCAAAAAAAAAAAAAAAAAAAAAAAAAAAAAAAAAAAAAA
>NW_016830182.1:353566-366824 GCF_001698545.2 Rhinopithecus bieti
AAAAAAAAAAAAAAAAAAAAAAAAAAAAAAAGGAAATGACTGCTTCTCAGAGAATCCTCCCTGATACCCCGTCTCCCACCACAAGAGGTGATTGGTACTCTCAGGGTATGTAATACTTCTTCATAGCATATCACACACTTAACAATCATTTATTTACTGGAAATGCTTTGTTTGCTCATTAATTTTGAGTGCTGTGAGGGCAGGCATTCCATTTGTTTTCCTCCTTTCTGCACCCCAGGCATCCAGCACATAGTGGCACTCAGTAGATACCCGGCATCTGACTGTCAGGGCCCACCATGGAAGTGGAGGCAGGTCGGTGAAAAACCTTTAAGAAGTCCTTGCTGTGTACACAGCCTTACAATGTAAGCAGGGATTGTGGGTAGCTATTACACCTCTTTGTTACTTTCAGGGAAATGGAGGCTCTGAGAGGAGAAATGGCTCACCCAAGGTCATGCGACTAGAAATTCTAGCTTGAAGCCTCATCGCCGGAGAGCTCAGACCAGCAGAGAGACCTCAGATTGCTCCCAGCCTTGGCCTGCCTGCCACACTTCCTCTTTGCTGCACTGGCAACTGTAGCATTGTTGACTGCAGTTTTTCTTTCCTTTTTCTTTCTTTCTTTCTCTCTCTCTTTCCCTCCCTTCCTCCTTCCTTTCTCTGTCTCTCATGTCTGAGTTGGTTCTTTCTGGTGGGTTCTTGGTCTCCTTGACTTCAAGAATGAAGCCACAGAACTTCTTGGTGAGTGTTACAGCTCTTAAAGGTGGCATGGACCAAAGAGTGAGCAGCAACAAGATTTATTGTTAAAAGTGAAAGAACAAACCTTCCACAGCCTAGAAGGGTACCTGAGCAGGTTGCTGCTGCTGGCTGGGGTGCCCAGCTTTTATTTCCTTATCTGTCCCCTCCCACATTCTGCTGATTGGTCCATTTTACAGAGTGCTGATTGGTCCATTTTACAGAGTGCTGATTGTTCCATTTACAATCCTTTAGCTAGACACAGAGCACTGATTGGTGCATTTTTACAATCCTAGCTACAGAGTGCTGATTGGTGCATTTATAATCCTTTAACTAGACACAGAGTGCTGATTGGTGCATTTACAGCCCTCTAGCTATACAGAAAAGTTTGCCAAGTCCCCACTGACCCAGGAAGTCCAGCTGGCCTCACCTCTCACTTTCTTTCTGTTTCCCCAGCATTCACAACTGGGTTCCTCTTGCTGTATTGGAGGGAGATAGTTCACGTGAGCACCATGTTTCACATGGCAGTGGGCAAGGCATTGAGGCTGTGTGGCATGGCATGGCAGGGTAGCCACTGGTCCCCTAATTGGGAGACCTGCCTCCTCCCTGCCACGCTGACTTCATGTTTATGGCTAACAAGCCTCTCCCAGAGAGCAGCTGAGCTGCAGGGGCATTCCTGGAGCGTCCAGGAGAGCAATATGGCCCTTTGCTGGTGGAAAACCTGAGACCCTCAAGGAGAAAGTGAAGAAAATACTCTCTGCATACAGACCCCTTCCCGTTTTCCCATTCTGGGTTGAATATCCTCCCTCACAGATGTGCTCACGAGTCTTGGAAATCCTCTTGACTCTTTGCCATTTAAAATATCTGTGTTGCTTCTGATGATAGATAGTTGATTTATAAAATGGTTTAGCTCTCTTTATGATAGAATATTACACAGGCATCAAAAACAATAATGTAGGAGACGAGGATATGAGGAGATGTTCAAGCTGTGTTGTGTGAAAAGAAAAAAAGATTGCAGAATACAGCATATGTTCCCATTTTTTTACGAAAATGTGGATCTACGTATATAATGTGTGCTATATATAGGAAAAAGCCTGGAGAACTTGCACGAAATGGTCACGCTGTTTTTCAGTGATGGTAGGTGAAAGGGTAATTTTAAAATTCCTATTCTTTTCCAGGTTGTTTCTAACAATACATATGCCTTTTGGAGTCAAATTTTAAAATAAACATTATTTTAAAAGGTAACAAACACACAAAACCAAACGGAAATGAGGCTGGGTTTCTTGGGGATTTCGGGAGTGCCTGTGTCTCCACGACCCGGGCAGTGCTCTTCCAAGAGGACCAAGGGCTGGGGAGGCAGAGAGAGCAATGACAGGCCACCAGCATTGAGAAAGAAGGCCTCAAGGCCACTTTGAGAAGGACCCCACGCCCTGGAGCACAGGCTGAGCCCTGGATTCTTGACATTGGAGGCCTTTGGGAGTGCCAGAATAAGCAGTCCCTCTCCTGGATGAGCCTGCCTTTCCACCACGGAGGCTAACACCACGACAGCCGTAGTGAGTCACCCCATCTGCCCATCTTCCCACGTGTCAAGCACTGTGTTCAGTGCCTTCACAGGTAACTTCAATAAGTCACCATGGGCATGCTGCGACTAAGTTGGTACTGATATTCTATTGGTTTTAAATGGGGAAACTGAGGCTCAGAAAGGTTCAGTATTTTGCTGGAGGTCACACAGCCAGGCAAGGGCAGAGCCAAGATATCAGCTTCAATCTGTCTGGCTTGGATGACTTCCTTATCTTGTGGCAGCATCTCCAGATTATCATGGATTAGCCTCTTCTTGCCAGAGGCCTGTGTGTTTGTGTGTGTGTGTGTGTGTGTGTGTGTGTACACAGACACATACACACTGAGTGACAGAGTGACAAAAACAGTTAGTGGGCACCCACCCAGGCACTGTGTTTGAAACTCTTCTTCCAGCAAACCTGCAAGGTAGGTTCTAATGATGTTCCCATTTACCCTTAAGCTTGCCCGGTGGCATGATTTACCCAGCATCACCGGCTGCCCAGGGTGACCTGGGATTCCAGCTCAGGTTTCTCTGACACTGATCTTGACCCTAGTGTGCTTCTGTGTGATCTTGCTTCTCTGGCTACTGGTGTTCCGCCAGTCTAGGACAGGTGAGGCAAACTAGGGCCAAATACTGCCCTCTGCCTGCCTTTGCATGGTCCCTGAGCTGAGAATGATTTTTACATTTTTAAAGGGTTGTAAAAACAAAACTCAAAGATTATGTGACAGAAATATACATGGCTGGGCAAAGTCTAACGTATTTACTTCCTGGCCTTTGGAGAAAAAGTTGACTCCTAGCTTAGGGTCCTGAGGTCCAAGGAGGTCCCGCACGTCTTCATCCTCCACATTTGGTGGTCCAAGGCTGCATGCGAGCTGTGACTGCGGCATCAAAGCACTGTGATGGAGGGCATTTTAAAAATGAGCTGTAAAAGGTCTGCCACAATTAGGGCACTGCTACACAGGGAGATCGACTCACTTTCCCACATATATTTTGGGGGGATATCTGTGCCCAGGGAAAAGCTCAGTGATCCTTGTTGGATTTACTAGGGTGAAGGGGTTTTATCTTAGCATGGGGTCAAATGCAGCTATGTGTGGGTGGCAATGAACTTCGACATCTAGCGTGATTCCTCTGCAAATTGGAAGGCACCAGTGCCACCCCAGGCACCAGCCCTGAGTGTCAGGCATAGTGCCAGGTGCACAGGAAGAAAGCACGGTCCCTGCGGACCTCGTATAGCTCAGTGTGTGGAAGCAGGGGAGCCCCTCTTGGGTATCCGAGTTGGAAGAAGGGGCTATGAGAATGGAAGGAGGGGCAGGGAGGACGGCCAGGAAATTCGGTTGGTGACACCTGCGCTGTGCCCTGAGAGATGAGGCGTTACGCGGACTTGGGGGAAGGGACGTGGGGAAGTTGGCGCTGGCCAGGCGCGGCGGCAGGAACGGCCTGGGCAAAGGGGCCCAGAGGGGCAGCGGAACGTGGAGCGGGGCTGTAGGTGTCAGCAGAGGCGCGGCTTTGGGGTCGGCACGGCCCGCCCCTCGGCCTGCGCGGCCATTGTCTGCGCCCGGCGCCGCCTTGGCAGCAGAAGGTGACATCTGGTGACTAATGGCCGCGGCTGCGCGCCGCGCTCCTCCCTCCCGCAGCGCCCGGGGTGCAGCTGCCGCGCTGCCTCCTCCTCCCTCTTCTCCCCTCCTCTTCCCTCCGCTCGGTGGACCAGCGCGGGGGCGCGGGGCGGGCAGGATCGATGCCCTGGTTTCCGAAGGGCCAAGGACGCCCACCTCCAGCCGGCCGCACCGCCCCGCCCCACCAGCGCGCATGCGCGTCCTCCTGCGCCCTCCCTTGGCCGCCAGCCCGCGAGGACGCGGCTCCCCGCCAGGGGCAGTGCAGGGAACAGCAATGCCTCTCTGCCCCGGGCCGGCCTCTCTAGTGGCTGCAAACACGGGCCCATACCGGAGCCTATATGCACGTGCATTAACGCACAGGTGCACGAACTCACGGTCACACGTGTTGTCGTGCATTGTACACCCGTGCTCGTCCATGCGTGTTCACAGACGCATACGTGGGGGCCGTGGTCGCCCACAGACTTACCTCCAAAATGTCTTTACGTGTGTTCACATAGGCACACGCATCACGTGTGGACTCGTGCAGCCATGCGCTTTTTACACACTCAAATGTAGGAAAACCCGTGGGCACGTCTATATATACGCTCACAGGCACAGCAGGTGCGGCCCTTGTCCTTGCCAAAGGTTGAGGGAGGGACAAAACACCTAATTTAGATCTGAGACAGGATCTAGTGTAGAATCGGTACCCCTCTTCCCCAGTGTTTACACTACTTATAAATTAGTTGCGTTTGAGAAACTACGTAAAAAACCTGGAGATTTCACCTATAGGTCTGGATTTCTGGCTTCTTTTGCAAAATCAGAAGCCCGGGAAAATTGAGGTATACTCCCAGCTTACCATAATGAGCTGGGGCTGAGCTGCCGGGACCGCCTCAGTCTGTGCTTAAAGTTCCCCTACCTCCACCCAATGGCCCCCTCCCCATGCTGGTTCCTTCTTCCCTAGCCAGGAATTCCCACGTGGAGCCTCAGCCCTATCCCTGACTTTGGAGTTGGGCTAACTAGCTTTAGCCCTGACGTCCACAGCAAGGAGACCCTCCCCACTGTATGATGTTGGGGGTGCTGCCAGCCATAAGAAATCCCTCTGCAGTCTGCAAAGCACCCTTTTCAGGCAAGGACCATGTGGTTCTGCTGACAGCTCCGGGAGGATAGCCCTAGTGCTTCCATCTTACAGTTGAGAAGATGGCGGCTTGGGAGTAATGATATAACTACCTAGTTGGAAAGTGCAGATGGGGCTTGCGATCACCGTAGCTGAAGGGTGGGAGGGGGAGCAGGGTGCCTCTACTTCAAGGTGCCCCTGAAGCTGGTTCCTGCCTGGCTCTGGCACATCTGTCTCCCCTCTCTGATATTGTTCCTCTCAGCCTCTGGCCTGGTGGGGACACCTGGTTCACAGAGGGAGAGGCCAGTTCCTGAAGCTTCTGGGTGTCAGCATGATGTCAGGCTCTGGCTAAACCAGTGAATGGCCCAAGAGGCAATGGGGAGCTATGTGAATGTTAGTGCCACCCACAGCCCACCAGTCCTGGCACCCCTTACTCCTGCATCATGTCGTCCACTCAAGGGCTCTGGCTACCTCCAAGGGCTGACACCCTGCCCGATGGCTCACCTGAGCATCTGTCTCACTTATTCTTCTCCACTGGAAATCTGGCATGTCCTTGACTCTCAGCATGTCCAAAGCCAGTCTGTGAAGTGGGGTGACCTCAGGTGGGGTGTCCAAAGTGAGTATAGCCTGAGCTCAGATCCCAGATCTCCTACTCCCTCCCTGTGTCACCCTGGGCAAGTAATTGCCCTCTGTGCCTTCAGTGTCCTCCTCTGCAAACTGAGAACCATAATAGTACCTGCTTTGAGGATTGCCCAGTGAGGATTAATTGAGGAAATTTACACAAAGCAAAGAGTTGGTGCCCAACACAGATCCAGTGCTCAGTCAATACCAGTGCTTTTTAACTTTAGCTGGTTCTTCCTTCCACTGCTGCCACCTTGGTTGGTTTGTACTTTCACCAACCCAGGACAGGATGCTGAGAATTACTCCTGGCTCCTCTCTTTGCATCTTCCACATATTCAGTCCTGTCAATTTGACCTCCCCAATATCTCTGGAGTTTGCGCTCTCCTCTTACCCAGGGTGCCTCTGCTCTGGTTTGGTTTGGTGTCACCTCTGCTCTGGTTTGGTTTGGTGTTGCCTCTGGCCTGTACACTTGTGGCCCCTAGCCAGGTTCCCAGGCTGCAGGCTCCTCCAACTTAAATCTAGTCTTACTGCTGCCTTTGAAACGCACACTGTGTCACTCCACACTTAACGTGCACGTCCAAGCTTCACAACCTGGCAGTCACTGCGCGGCTGAAAGGATAGCCATGGGTCTAGGGTGAAATTTTAGGAAGTAAAGCTGGATGTGTGCTTTTTCTCTGACCGTCCTGTGTCTGCCAGACCTCACATTTAGCAGCCAGTGGACCCTTCACTCCCACCTAGCATACACACTTTCTCCCCTCCATGCCTTTGCCCAAGCTGTGCTCTCTGCCTGGAAACCCCCTTCCCCACAATTCCAGCTCTGCTTTCTGTCCTGAGCTCACCTATCCTGACCCTCCAGCCTCCCTTTATATTCAGTTTATTACCTCTCTCTCATGTTCTGCTTAGAGCACCCTGCATATATTGCCTTGATTTTGCATTTACCTCATTTGTTGTATTTCTCTGTTTACATACCACCCAGACCAATGCTTCTCAAAATTTATCATGCACATGAACCACTTGGGGATCTTTTCCAAATGGAGATCCAGCTGGTCTGGTCTGGTGTCTCTGCATTTTTAACAAGCTTCTTGGTGGTGCTAATGCTGCTGGTTGAGGACTATATTTTAAATGACAAATACTTGGAAAGCGAGTCCCTAGAGGGCAATGACTTGTGTTCAGTTCATCTTGGTATCCCTGGTATCTAGCTAGCAGCTTGACAAATGGAAAATCAATTAAATGCCTATTGAAGTAAACGAATGAATAAATAAATGAATGAATGAATGAATGAAAGGCATCTCATCCAGATGAGAGTGTTGGGAAGTCTTTTGGAGTTGTTGACACCTGAGTTGCATCCTTAGGGAGGTATAGAAGGGAGCCAGGTAGAGAGGGCAGTGGCAGGTTGAGATACTCCAGGTGAAGGTCAGTGCTAAGGCACAGGGATGTACAGAAGTGCAGGTGCAGGATAGTGTAGGAATGGAAGACTTGAAGTTCAAGGTGTTGGAGAATGAGGCCAGGTCATCAATAGCCAGCCAAGGATTCTGTGCTAGCTTGTTTGATCCTAGAGCCTCTGGAGAATGACATAATCCCAACCATAGACCACTCCTGCAGCAGGCTAGGAAGAAATTCCAGAGAGGAGATGTAAGACTGGGTAGTCACCTAGCGGACTTCCCAGTCAATGGTGTGGAGCTCAGCCCATGCAGTGAGGATGGAGTCAGTGCACAGGTTAAAGAGAAACTGAGGAGGAAGCGTAGACAGAACTTGATGAATGACTGGAAAAGAGAGTGAAAGACCTCCCCCTTTTTCTGGGAGGCACCTGGGTGAGTGGTGGCACGGTAGACTGAGACTGGAATTCAGGAGGAGGAGGAGCTGGTCTAGCGGGAAGGCTGAGGAATTTAATTTCAAAGCTGCCTGGATGTTAAGAGCCTGTGGGACGTCCAGGGCATAGACGCCAGGAGCTTCTGAGAGAGCCCAGGGCTGGAGATGACAGTATAGGAGGCATCGGCTGACAGATGCTCATTGAAGTTTTGGGAAAGAATGCGATCATCAGGGAAATCTTAGAAATAAGAAGAGAAGAAGGGAGAGGAGGGACTCTGGAGGGAAACCATTCATTTAAAGAGCAGGAATTAATGACAACCTGTTAAAAGATAAAATGGGAATAGAACACATTTATAACAGCAACAAAAAAGATAAAAAACCTGGGAATCAACATAACAAGAAATGTGCAAAATCTAAGTGGAGAAAGCATTAAAATGCTTCCAAGGGACAAAAAAGCATCTGAATAATGCTCTTGGATGGAAAACTAACATCATAAAATTGTCCATTCTCCCTCAGATAATTTAGAATTTAATAAGGTTTTCAATAAAAATGAAGGCTTTGTTGTTGTTGTTTAGACAAACTGATTCTAACATTCACATGGAAAAATAAATAAGTGTTGAGATGCAATTCTCCATGGACTTCTCATGTTTCTGCATGAGCAGAAGTAATGACTACCTCTGTTCCAGACTGTCTTTGCAAAGACAGACTAGTGAACATGTTTGGAAGATAGAGATAGTGTTTTCCTCTGGAGCAAAGGGCAATTTGTTTACTGTCCAGTATAACAAAGATAATGTCTCCTTCTAAGGTACAAATCAGGCAAGCTTACTGCACATTATAAAAGATTTAGGTTCCCTAAACTCAAGGTTTTTCTCTTGTAACACAACTCACTGCCTGTGCAGGTATCACCTGTCATACTGTGGCACTTGGGGCTTGTGTAACCATCACAAATGCTGACACTCTGGCTACTGCTATTGCCATGAATAATAAAGTCCTTTGTCTCTGACCCAGAAGTCTTGTGTCTTCTGCCATCACAGAAACAGGACAGGCTAACTTGTTGGTTTGCAGGCAGAGTAAAAACCCTCTTACACCCTTTACAATTCTTGACAAGAAGAATAACTAGCAAATATCTGAAAGAAGAACAGTAAGGAATGGGGGCTACCTTGCCCTATCAGACATTAAACCATACTATAAAACCATATTACATAAACAATGTGGTACTACACAACACAGCAGAACAAAATCCAATTCCAGAAATTACACATATACATTATTCAATAAATGGAGTTGAAGCAACTGAAGAACCATCTAGAAAAAAGTGTTGGATCCATATCTCATACTTTATACTAGAATAAACTCCATAAGAAACAAAAATGTAACTGTAACAAAATGATAATATAATAAATGTACCAGAAACGTGAGAATTGAAAAACTCTCAGAATGGGAAGAGCTTTCTAAGTATGACACATGACCCAGAAGCCATAAAAGACTGATAATTTTAACTTTTTTTTTTTTTAGATGGAGTCTCGCTCTGTCGCCCAGGCTGGAGTGCAGTGGCACGATGGAGAATGGTGTGAACCTGGGAGGGAGAGCCTGCAGTGAGCTGAGATCGTGCCACTGATCTCGGCTCACTGCAAATTCCTCCTCCTGGGTTCACACCATTCTCCCGCCTCAGCCTCCTGAGTAGCTGGGACTACAGGCACCTCCCACCACGCCCAGCTAATTTTTTGTATTTTTAGTAGAGATGGGGTTTCACCATGTTAGCCAGGATGGTCTTGATCTCCTGACCTCATGATTCGCCCGCCTCAGCCTCCCAACCTGCTGGGATTACAGGCGTGAGCCACCGCACCTGGCTAATTTTAACTTTTAAAACAAAACTGCATGGCAAAACCCAAATACACAAAGCTAAAAGACAGACTTGGAAAAGCTTTGTAACTCGTATCACTGACAAAAAGCATATTTCCTCATAACATAAAAAGTGTCCACAATACACTATAAAACAGATCAATAACACAAAAGATAGATGGACAAGATATAAAGAGTTATCAAAATCTAGGAGAATATGCCTCTTTATACATAATAAGAAAAATATAATTAAAATTTCACTGAGACATCATTTTCATCTCTCAGTTTGCTTAAGATCAAACAGTGGATAACAGTGTGGAAGGGAAAACAGACATGCATTGCTGATGGAAGTGAAAATTGGGGGGCACATCTCAATGGGGGGATATCTGGAGTATCTACAGACATTACAAATGCTTCTGACCCAACAATTCCACTTGTAAGAATTTATGCTTTGGAAAGATTCCCACACATGAAAAATGATGCATGTAAGATGAGTTGTTACATTGTTTGTAATGGCAAACACTGAAAGCAGCCCAAATAGGCATCAAAAGAGAGATGTTAAGATAAATCATGTGCATGCATATACGAGTATTCCTGTGATGTACAGATACGGAAAGATTTCCAAGCTAGGTTGTTGGGAAGAAAGCAAGGCATACCTCAGTGTGCATAGAATATTGCCATTCTTGTGAAAAAGTAAAGGTGTTTGTGTGGAAGAATTTGTAGATATATGTGTGCATACATGCACACTTCTACTTAATATGTCTGTGGAGGAATATATAAGAACCTGATAAGGTTGGTTGTCTCTGGGGAGAGGAACCTCATCATTGGGAGGCGGGGATGAGAAGGGAAACTTCTTGCTATACACATTTTTATACCTTTGGAAATTGAAAATACATTACCTCTGTAGGGTTTCCCCACAAAAATAACAGAGTGAGCAGAAGATAGGGAGCCCATGACAGAGACTAAGCCTGTGCAGTTGGAGTTTCAGAGAGAAAGCAGAAGAGAGTTGCACTGGAGAAGCCCACCAAGGAGAACTGCTCAAGAAGGAGTTACGACCCTGGCCTGAATGCTGCAAAGACATTAAGAATTTAGATGAGGACTTGGAGATGTGCAGTCAGTGTGTTCATCAGGTCCATGGTGACCTCAGTGAGAGTGGGTTCAATTCAGTTGGGTATGTGACTGTGTTAGCCTGAATGCAATCTTTAGGAGAGAATGAAGTGTGCAGAATTGGATATAGTAAACACTTACAGAAAGCTTGGTCATGAAAGGAGGATGAGAAGGTGGAAGCTGATGGAAGACAGGGCAGCTTGTTGGTGTCTCTTTCTTCTTCTCTTCCTCCTCCTCCTTCTGCTTTTCTTCTCCTCCTCCTTTTCCTCCTTCTACTCCCTCTCTTCCTTCTTCTTCTCCTCCTGTCTCCTCTTTATTCTCCTTTTCCTCCTTCCCTTTCTCCTTCTCTTCTACTCTTGCTCCTTTTCCTTCTCATTTTTCCCTTCTCCTTTTCTTTTTCCTCCTCTTCCTTTTCCTCCTTTTCCCTCTCCTCCTTCTTTGTCCCCATCTTCTTTCCCTTCCTTGCCTCTTCCTCATTATAATTATTATTATTTAAAAGAGGCAAAGTGTGCATGTTTGGCTAGTGATAGCAAGCTAGTAAAGAAGAATCCCTGCAAGTTACAGGAGTCAGAGGGGACTGGTTATCTGTTGCTGTGTAACAAATCACCTCAAAACTTAGAAGCATAAAACTGCCACTGTTTTATTATACTTGCAGTTCTTTGTGTCTGGAATTCTGACAGGGCACAGCAGGGACACTTTGTCTCTGCTCTACAATGTACAGGCCTCCTTTGGGATGCCTTTGACTCAGGGGGTGGCTGGCGCTGTGTGAGTGCCTCAATTTTTCTCTGCATGTAAGATGGCTTCTTCATGTCTGGCACCTGGGCTGGGATGGCTGGAACAGCTAGGGTCTGGCCAGCATCACTCATTTTCCATGTGAGTTCTCCACATGGCTGGCTCGAGCTTCTTGACAGCATACTGAGGGTCCCTGGGTCCCAGGAGCCCAAGTGCAAAGTCCAAGGTTCTTATGACCTAGTCTTGGAAGTCATGCAGAGTTACTTCTATTGCATTCTCTTGGTTACATATGACCAGGCCAAAGTCAGTGTGGTGGGGGCTACATAAGGGTCTGAATACCAGGAGGCACAGTTCATTGGCAGCAGGGGGCATCTTTGAAGCCTGGTTAATAGGGATCATCAAGAAAGAAAGTGAGCCTTTTTTTGTGTGTGTGTGAAAACCAACAGGATTAGGATCCAGAGCATTGAGATGAAAATAGCTCTGGGCAGGAAGGGGCACCCTTTTCATTGGAAGAGAGGAAGAAGGCAAGGGTAGGGTTAGATGTGGATGGATGGGACCAGAAAGCAGAGTGCTGGATTGCTCTGATTTTTGAATGATGAAGGAAGTGAGATTCTCTGTTTAGACAAGAGGGTTTATGGTGGTGGTAGGTAGTATGTTTATAGATAATGTATGAATTTTGACATATTTGTGGAGAGAGAGAGAGAAAGAAACAACCAGGGCCAAGACGAGTGGGCTCATTCAGAGTCAGAGTCCACACATTTGCAATGACACCCACAATCATGGTTGTATATGACCTTTTTCCTGATTATGCTCAGCATCTCCAGTGTGAGATAAAAAGAAAATCAGAGCCTGGAATGTATCTGAGGTTAGAGTTTTATTAGGAAGGAGAAGAAGGCAAAGAGTAAATGGTACTGACAAGAGAAAGAACCATGGGGTCTTCACTGGGTAGAAAAAAGTGTAAGGCCAAGACAGGGATAGTTTGGGAGAATGTTGACGGACAAGAGTAGCTAGGTCCCCATGTGATTAAAAATCCTGGATCATCTATAAGTGAGAGATGCAGAAGGATTGGAGATACTCTTTAAAGAAAGGGATGATCTACAATTATGATTTCAGATGTACAGCAGTCCTGGATGATGATAGGTCCAGATCATGGCCAGAGATGTGGGTGGCTGGAGAAGAGAGAAGAACAGATCATCAGAGATGAGGTTAAGAAACTGAGCATCTAGGGTGTTGGGCAGCACATCCATGTGGAAACTGAAGTCACCACGGTGAGGTCTGGGTGGAGATAAAGGCTGTAAACCTGATGCTAATGTCTTCCATGATGTTGGGGTGGGACTTGAAGACTAGTGGATGACACAGATAAGATGTTGGAGCATGAGTTCTGCAGCCAGGTGGTATGAGCCTCAAGGAGCAGGGGGGAATGTCACATATGGTGGTGGGTCATGGTGAGGAGAGAGAGGCATGGACTCATTCTTAGCCTGGGGTGTGGAGAGTGTGGGAATGATTGGCCAGCCAGGGCTCAGGTAAGCAGTGTCTTCCCCTTGAGGCAGGGTCACAGGTCTGGCTCTGTCCTGAAGTCACTGCCTTTGCTCCTAGAAGGACTGCTATGGTTTGAATGTGTCCCCAAAAGTTCATGTGTTGAAAACTTAATCCCTAGTTTGACAGTGTTAAGAGGTGGGATCTAATATGCAGTGATTAGGTCATGAGAGCTCTGTCTTATGAATGGATTAATGTCATTATGAAAGTGAGATAGTAATGGTTTGAGTGGACTTGTTAAAAATGTGAGCTCAGCTCCCTCTTGCTCTCTTATACTCTCTTGCCCATTGGCCTTCCTCCACGGGATGATGCAGCAAGACCCTTACCAGATGCGGGTCCCTCAATCTGGGACTTCTCAGCCCAGAAACTCCAAGAAATAAATGTTTGTCTTTCTTTCTTCCTTCCTTCCTTCCTTCCTTCCTTCCTTCCTTCCTTCCTTCTTTCCTTCCTCCCTCCCTCCCTCTCTCTCTCTCTCTTTCTTTCTTTTTTCTTTCTTTCTTTCTTTCCTTCTTTCTTTTTCTTCCTTCCTTCCTTACTTTCTTCTTTCTTTTTCTTTCTTCTTTCTTTCTCCCTCCTTCCTTCCTTCCTTCCTTCCTTCCTTCCTTCCTTCCTTCCTTC
>NW_016830182.1:367069-380831 GCF_001698545.2 Rhinopithecus bieti
TTCTTTCCTTCTTCTCTCCCTCCCTCCCTCCCTCTCTCTCTCTTTCTCTCTTTCTCTCTTTTCTTTCATCACCCATTCTGTTGTATTCTGTTACAGCAACACACAATGAACTAGCACAGTGTCCAAACAGCATGGCTCAGGCAGTCAGGACAGATTGAAAGAGGAGGGTTGGAGAAATCTAGCACAATTCTATTTTCCTAGATGAACTTCTGAGAAGTCACCTTGGCAGCATCCAACCCAGCTCAACTTGCATTCGAAGTAGGCTGTGCTGGCCTCCAGAACAGAACTTCAGCTATCTAATTACCTGGAGAGGGGATGCTCTGATGGCCAGAGCTTCTGGCTTTCCATCAGACCCACACAGAATATTCACTGGTTGTGGGAGGGCAGAATCCCTACATTCAAATCCCTCATCTATCTAAAGAACATGCTTGGAGGGAAATTAAGCAGAAGTAGGGCATTCGCGTGTATATGTGTCAGAGCTGGGGTGAGTTGGCGGGTTGGGGAGAGGAACATGTGACCCCCTCCCTCAACTTCCCAGAGGAAGGGGAACTGTTGGCAATGGCCAGAAACAGGATAGAATTGTCCAAAGGACATGACCTCAGCCACAGGAATCTGAAAACACAAGTCACAGTTCTTATGTAAAAATGGCAAATTTCTTATTAGGAAGGAAAATTAAAAACCAAAAAGAGCTACAAGCACTTTAGCGTGCTTTTCTGGGGATGACCCCTCAGTGGTGGGTCTCAGATGAAGCCTGCCATGACCATTTCTGATAGGCTGGTGCCTCCCTAGACACTTCCCTCGCCTTCTATCCTGCGTGTAATCCCATCGGGCTCCAGAGGTTTGGCCTTTCTGAGAAGTGAGGGCATGACTCAGTCAAGGTTCTGTTGTTGTAGGTAATGGAAACTGACTTGAGTTAACTTCAGCAGGGAAGGAAATTCACTGGAAAGAATCTGGTTTATCTCACACAAGACAAGGGCTGCCGAACCTCCTGAGGCATGGGACCCAGGAGTCAACATTTGCCAAAGTGTGTTCCATGGTTTCCTACTCCTAGCAGATGCCTGAGAAAATAAAATGTTCTGTGATCCAGTGAGTTCGGGAAATGCTACTTATCTTTTTTGTCTTAATATGCACGTTGGCATATTAAAGGCTCTGATAAGTCTTGCAGCAAGAAAGCTTATTTAAGTAGACAAGCACTTCCCTAAAATGTTTGTGGAATAAGGTATACTTGTTGAGAAGGTGATTAAAGAGGAAAAGTTTCCCACCCTGGCTCTCACCCTGTTGTGATGGGGAGCTGACTTTACTGTGAAGAATGTATACTAGAGAGGCTATACGTCTAATGGTTAGGGGCATGGACTGCTTGCTTTTGAATCCTGATTTCACCACATGCTAGCTGAATGATCTGGACAAGTTATTTAATATCTCTAAGTCTCAATTTGCTATCTATAAATCAGAGTAATAATAATATCTCTTGAGGTTGTAGTAAGGATTAAATGAGCTAATTAAACTATTTGGTTCATAGTAAGTGCAAAAGTATTGAGCTATTATTATGGATTGAATACACACACTCTTTGCCATGAAATTCACAGTGCTGGGGGCACTCATGTTTAACAATCACTTGTTGGTGTCTACTCCTAATGGACTGGAGACACAGAGATGAGTCTGGTGGTATGTCCCCGCCTTCATGGGGCTCCCAATTCTGTGGGGGTAGAACAGGCATGTTAGAGATTATTACAAAGAGAGATGGTAAGAACAGAGTACTATGAGAGCCCACAGGAGGAGCACCTAGCCCAGACTGAGGGGCAGGGGTAATAGGGGCATGGGAAGGATGTTGCAGGCCAATGACATGAAGGTGCCAGCCAGCTTTGGGCATCCCAGGCAGTCTGGTGTGGCCAGGGAATGAGATGAGAATTGATGGTGTTGAAGACGATGGTAGGGACCATCACAGGGAAGGCCTTGAACACCAGAGCAAAGAGTTGAGGTCTTATCCTATGGGGGCTAGGGAGCTAGCAGAGTGTTTCTGTCAAGTGAGTGTCATAACAAATGTGCATTTAGGAAGCTCCCTCTGGCAGTGATAGGATTCATTGGTTGGAGAAGCCAAGCCTGGAAGCCTAGAGATTAGGGAGAGCTGGTTATTGAAATCAAACTGGGAGATGGGGAAAGATTTGGCTTGGGTGACTTGACGATGCCACTAATTGAATTGATGATTGGTACTGATTTAGATGTAAGTCCTGAGCTTGAATCATGTTGACTTGGAGGACTCTGTGGGCAATTCAAGTCGCAGTATTCAACAGGCGGTTGAATATGTGGGCCGAAGAGATAGATCTGGGAACTGAGGGTATTTCAATAGTAATTGAACTCATAAGAGTGTATGGGATTGTTCAGAGAGGGTCAAGATCAAGGCAACCCTGGGTAGCTTGACCCTTCAGGGGGGCAGGGAAGTGAATTCTGCTAAAGAGGTTCTGCAGACACCTAGCAGTCCAGATTTCTTACAGATTCAAATTCTCGGAGGAACTGGTTTCTCTCCTCAAGAGAAACCTCCCCTCTCCTCAAATCCTGTCTGTCTGTCTTGAACCCAGGCTATTATGATTAGACCCTAGTATGACATAGTGGCTTAAGGGCCAAGAGAGGATATCTAAGGGCCCCTGCTCTTTACTGTTACCTTGTCATTGCCACACTTTATCGTACCCTGTACCAGTTTCCATCTCTACAAAAGGGAGAACTGGATTTTGTCAGCTGCTTCTGCCCCAAAGTTGTTATTGTAGACACAAGAAGGATGGAGTCAGCAGAGTGACAGCTGAGGAAGTGGTGCAGGTTGTCCTCATTTCTGGGGACTTATCCAAACCATTCTGCACCTTTGGGTGCCTGCATCCGCAGCCACTACTTGGTTGCGGTGAGTGCTAGACTAGCCTGATGAGAGAGGAAGCAAGGAGATTTTAATGCATAGGGTTTAGTGAACACATCCAGGCACTCTGTTCCTTCCTTCTATTGTTCAACCTGGAGAATAACAGGCACACAGGTGAAATCTTCTTACTTTCATAGAGGTTCACCAGGGTTGGAGTTGACGAACCAGTTTAAATGATAATCAAATGAGCTAACAATGCCCATGTATTTCCAAAGGGAGAACTAGTGCCAATCAGGAGTAGTAGAGGGAGTTACAGGGGAACAGAAAGTCCCTCCTGATACTAAGCATCTTTAGAAGCGATGCCTGGAACAGAGTAGGCTCTTGGACCTGGGTTATTGGCTAACAACTCAATGCTTCCACACTCTCCTCTCTGCACAGAGGGCTAGAGGCCTGAGAACTGTATTTCCAAGAACTCATGCAACATAGGTTACAGGTTAGAATCTTTCCATGAGAAGCAGATGCATGAGATTCAGAAGGCAGAAAAGCCATATGGGAGGTGGCTCCTGCCAACCCTGGAGTTACTCACCTTCAGCTGTGGTGAGTAGAGTTGTGGGCTTTGGCAGATGCCTGATTTTAAATCAACCTCAAAATTTTCCTGAAGCAACAGTGTTGGGGGCATCTGTGATCCTTGCAGGAGCTGCTGCAGATCCTGCAACTTTTCTGCTTTCTGAAAATTTGTAGAGAATCTTTATTATATAAATATCCAATGACCTTCATTTTTCCCGCTATTCCAAAAGTTCTGTTAAGTGCTGTATAACATTTGCTGTACACCAAATCACCCAAAACCTAGTTGCTTAAAGCAACAATTATATATTTAGTTCACAAGGTTGTGGATCAGAATTTGTGCTAGGCACAGCTGAGTGGTTCTTCTGGTCTTGGTTAGACTCAGTAATGCATTTTACAAGAGCAGGCCAAATTCAAATTTATATCACATGGATACAGGGAAAGGAATCATCAGGGCCAATTTTGCAGTCTACCACAGCATCTATTTCTTATGTTAAATAACCTTCCTGCTTCAAAGACCCGGAGAGTTTTTATTTCCCTAAACAAACCTTGAAGATGTAACATCACTCTGTATTTCTGGTCTTGGTTGGGCTTGCTAATGCACAAAGGCTCACTAAAGAGGCAGGTATTGAGACTTGGATTAAGTAGTGGGCTGAGGGTTAAGGATTTGGGTTTAAGTCCTGGACTGTGCCACTAGTTGCAAGTCAACCTTGGGCCAGTCTCTTCGTAGTCTTGAGCCCTTCTCTCTCAAATGAACATGGTTAAACTTATGTGCAGCCATCAAGTAAAACAATGGTTGTAAAAGAAGTTTGAATAGATTAATGATCATATCCTGCATTTGAATAACACCACGCTGTGAAATCTTCTCACCTGGGGACCGCTGGAGCAGAGGCCAGAGGGCAGGGGCTGCTCTGGTGGGATAGAAGTCAGAAAGACGTTGGTCACTTGCTTTTCTCCTCTCTTGGATTCCCTGGTGTATTTTGGGGATTAGAAGTAAAGAATGAATGGCCAGCCAAATCTTCCATTTGCAGCCTCTGTATTGGAATTAAGCCAGAGTTTGGAAAAGCCCTAGAACTGCTGGAGCCAGGACAAACTCCAGGACTGGCAGGAGCCACCTCCCATCCACTGCTCCCATTTGCCCTCTTGACTCCTCGTGCAGTGAAGCCCTGCTTGTCCTGGCCCAACCTCTCCCCAGTCCTCACGTGCTCAGCTGCTCCAAGGACCACTCCTCAGCTCCTTGTTAAGTCCCAACTCAAGCTGGACATGATTCACAGGGATAATGAGCTGGTAAATAAATTCCTGCTGCATCGGCTCATGGAGCTGAAGGTTAGGCTAGGGATGTGGGCCAGGGCAGGCAGAGGGAACTAGACACGGAGATTCAAATGTCCCCTGTGTTCTCTCCAGGGCGTGAGGAGGGTGATGAAAACATAAGAGATCCTGTGAATCCATCACTGGAATGTTGCACAGTGGGCTGGTTATGCTGTCAGTGCAGAGATCCTGGATCCGTAATCCCATACTCTGCTTTCAGAATCCAGTTCTGCTAGAAATAGATTTTTGGGAGGCCAATGGCCAGTGGCTATGCGTTCAGCAGAGCAGAACCAGGGCAGCAAGTCTGTGAAGAGCTGAGCTAGCTGCTGAGGAATAGGGGATGTGTTCACTTTTGTTGAGGTTTACCAGTAGAGAGAGGTCACAGGGAAGTAATAAAAAAAAAGTTCAGCACAGTCCCCAAATAAAATGAGAAGTCCTAGAAAGATGTGCACTTCCTATCAGTGGAAATGCGCAAGAAGAGGCAGGAAACTCCTTATAAGCATCAACATGGGAGAGCGTGAGACAGTAGCTAAGGGTTGATGAAATGCCTTTTGAGGCACCTTTAAGCTCCCTGTGTCTGCAAACTATGTGGAAGGCAATCTGCCTTGGTGTTTGGCTATGCCTGCTTCTGCTTAAAACCTACCAGTGGCTTTTCATCACACTTAGAATAAAATCATGAAGGTTGGGCGTGGTGGCTCACACCTGTAATCCCAGCACTTTGGGAGACCAAGGTCAGGAGTTCAAGACCAGCCTGGCCAACATAGTGAAACCCCGTCTCTACTAAAAATACAAAAAATTAGCCAGGTGTTGTGGTGGGCACCTGTAATTTCAGCTACTTGGGAGGCTGAGGCAGGAGAATTGCTTGAACCCGGGAGGTGTAGGTTGCAGTGAGAGGAGATTGTGCCACTGCACTCCAACCTGGGTGACAGTGCGAGAGTCTGTCTCAAAAAAATAAAAAATAAAAAAATAAAATCAAGAAAAATTTTCCCAAGTCAGTAGTCACTTCTGTATTATTTCATACCATTCTCTCCATTGTTCACCGTGCTCAATGCCACCTACCTTTTTCTCACCCTTAAACTTGGCCTCTAGTTAGGATAGACTGGGCTGTGCTGCAGTAACATACAAACCCTGGAATCTCAGTGGCTCAGCTCCTTATGTGTTTGATTCTTCTTTATGGACTATTCATGTGGGCTGGCAGGTCTGTTCTCCACCTAGTGACTCAGGAATACAGGTTCCCTCCCTTTTATGATGCCGCTGGCCCAAAATGTGGCATCCAATGTGGCCCTGGTGGGAAATTTATTTGGTCCAGCATTGACACTTGTCACTTATGCTCACAGTCTGTTGGCTAGAACTAGTCACATAGCCAAAGCACAAATGCAGGGGAGGCATGGGCATTGAACGGGAGCACATGGATATTGGGTGGGCACTCATGGTCTGGGCATGTATCTGTCAGGGTTCCAAATTGCAAGCAATGGAAAGTGACTTTAGGTGTTTCAAGCAGAAAATAAATTTACTAAAACATACTATGGAGTTTACTGAATCGCCTAAAGAGCCAGAAAATTAAGCTTGAAGGTGATGTAGCTAGAAATAGCACCCCCAGTCATGCTGCAGAGCAGCTCTGAGAAGTTACTCCTGGGTAGAGACACCATGACCACCCCTGCCAACAGTGCTGGCACTGAACATGGACTCTGCCACATAGCCATAGCCATAGCTGCCCCAGAGACTGGACATGGTTACTGCATTAGGGACACCCTTGTCAGCCTGCAGCCTGAACAGCCCCAGCTCCTTTGTGTCACTCACTTCTGACTCATGGTCTAGGGTCAGCATGTCTGATTGAGGAGCCTAAATGAGCCATGTGCTAGCTGCAAGGGAGGCTGACTGTATTAGTCTGTTCTTACACTGCTAATAAAGACATACCCAAGACTGGATAATTAAAAAAGAAAAAGAGATTCTTTCTCTTTCTAGAAGAACACTGGACTCATAGTCTCACGTGGCTAGGGAGGCCTCACAATCATGGATGGCAAAGATATATCTTACATGGCGGCTGGCAAGAGAGCTTGTGCAGGGGAGCTCCCATTTATAAAACCATCAGATCCCATGAGGCTTATTCACTATCACGAGAACAGCATGAGAAAGACCTGCCTCCATGATTTAATTACCTCCCCACGGGTCCCTCCCATGATACATGGGGATTATGGGAGCTGCATTTCAAGATGAGATTTGGGCAGAGACACAGCCAAACCATATCATTGATGAAACAAGTATCTGGCATTTTATGTCCTATGGAAGGCCCTGGTTTTCAAGGGGAGTCCCAACTGAGAGTGATGAATATTCACTGCATCATCTCAGGGCCTTTGCACTTGCTGCCTCCTCTGTCTACAGGTATTTCCCCAGATGTTCTCAAAGCTGGCTCTTTCTCTGCTCAAACACCAGCTCTGATGAGCAAATCTAATGCAGTCCCCATGAGGCAATCACATCCACCTGACTTGTTTTCTTCACAGCACCTATCCCTACCTTGTCCATTCATTTGTTTACTGATTTAATTTCTGTCTACCTGTAAGAGGTAACAAGCACAGGCCATCTTAGGAGACAGGTTCAAACCCCGGCCCTGCCATTTTACTAGCTATGTGACCTTGGGCAACTTATTTATTTGCCTTTGCGGTGCCGGCAGTTTCCACATCCAGCGGTGGTGTGTGCACGTGTCTCAGGGAGCAGGTTCAGGCTAACTCAATATCTGCCCTGTGCTGGCCACTGTGCTAGGCCTCTGCCTCTGTAATCTCATTAATCCCCAGCACATCATTGTGAAATGCCTCTTATTTGTGTCCTGGTTTCCTTCAGACGGTGAGAGGTAATGTACAGGCTCAAGTCCACACCGCTGGAAGCAGTGCAAAGCCTGTGTACTTCCCGCAGTCATTACACAGCAACCCCCTTCGGACTTCAGACCTGTGTGTTCGGGGGCATAAAGGAATGTTTCTCTAGTTGATGAGATTATAAAATAACTTTCCTGGAGTATTCGTGTTGTAGTGGGCTGAGAATCCCTTCCTAACCTCTAACTTTTGTCTGTGGCTGTAATTTTATCCTAGAGAGAAGGGGTATGGCACATGGGCCTAGGGCCGAGTGTGAGACCAGGTGATAGAAGAAGGCAGTTGCACCCCAAAGGCTCACTCTACCCTTGGAGCAGTCAGATCTGGGACAGACATTAAGAATTCAGGCACAAAAGAGAGGCCAAGGGCCCACAACAGGGAGGCAGGTATCCCTGGCTTCCAGGAACACATGGAGTGAGACACAGTCCCTCCTCCTGTATCCTTGTTCCCTGGCTGAGATCGTACGTGGAAGAGGGGGTCTCCAGGCCCAAAGAGGAAGCCTGAAGGTTGTGTGGAGGTGGCCACCTGGGAGTCAGGTGGAGGGCTCTTTTCTTTGACTATGTAGATCTTAGATACTTTCCTTTATGAGAGGCTGGATTTGACCACCTGGTCATAGTTTGGGGACTTTCACTCTAGATCATCTCTAAGGACTATTTAAGCTTTGACCTCCCACCTGGGTGGAGAAAGAGACTGAGGCTCTGACAGGTGTAAGTTTGCCCTGGTTTGCAAATGTGGCTGGAAGGGAGGTAGGGACAGGCTTTATTCATTTCTGATCTCTTAGGGATCTCTGAAAGCCTGGCACAGAGCAAGTGCTCAGAGAGCCTTTGGTGAATGAATGAATGAATGGGTATTGAACTTGGGTAACAAGAATATGGCAGGGATTCTGTATTTTTGTTGATGGATGTCATGAACTTGTAAGGACAGGAAGGAAGGAGTGCTGAGGCTGACAGTGAGAGAAGATAGAGTGAGTTGGGGTTCTATAGAACTCTGGGGTTGTCGACTGCAGTATCACAGCAAACAGCAATCATGTGCCCTGGACGGGCATTCCTTTGTTACCAAGAGGCACAGGAAAATATGGTAACACAGTGGCTGGTCATCAGAAAGAGATGCAAGGATGCTGAGTGTATAAAGCTGCAGGATGCATTGCATTATGCATGCCTGAGTCCTGAAGCTTGCTTTGTAAAGCACAGCGCTTATTTTAATAAGTGACAGTCTTTAATGCAGTGGGGGAAAATCACAGCTTTGTGGATGTCTCATTGTTCTCATAAGTGATGCTTAGCTTCAAGAAACACCAAGTTGGATGGGCAACTAGGCAGGCACTTTGATGTCCTTCTGGTTTGCTTTCTGGGGCAGAAAAAGGATGAGTGCTCCCAGTGTCTTGTACACATCAGATGCTCAGTCAAAGTCTGCCAAATTAATAGTTCTCTCCCTACATCTGATATAGTGCTGTCTTATAGTACAAAACTTAAGGAACATGTGACTGCATTCACCCATTCATCTCCCAGTTGCTTGCTGACATTTGAAATTTATTTGCAGACTTACATGTAGTGGTGACAGATAAGGTTTCATGTGTGGGTTTGGGCCCTGATGGGAACTCCCACGTCGGCTCATATGGTGTGTGCACGTGACTCCACTGTGCGGGGGTGCTTTCACAGATGAGCCAGGACAAAAGAACAGGGATGGTGGCTGGGTGGGGAGTGGGGAGATAGGAGTTGGGGAGAGTAGTGTTATGTCCTGAGAATTAACCTGGGGGTGGAGTACAACTCTCTCTGCTTCACAGTGTCTCAGACAAGAGACCTCAGGGATATTTGATTTCTCCTTGCCCTACAAATTGCTAGCAGCAGAATCAACCTGAAGTTCTAACTACCCTGGTCATATATTTGACTGGCCATGGCTGACGCAGCAGAAAGTGTAGAGCAAGAGTACTTGGCTGAGGTGTAGCCACACATGTCTTCTCACGGCAGGTGTTGGTGGACCCTTGAGTGCAGATATTGTCCCTCTACCAGTCTAGGGGTGTAAAGGCAGCTGGCGTCTAAACCCCTTTGACCTTGTGGTCTCCTTACTTCATGTAAGCTGCCTGGCCCACTGGACTTTGCTCATATCTCCTGAGGACAAGGTCGTTGCTAGGGGACTGTGTCCACCCCTTTGCAGGCTCATCTTGTGTCCATCCCTGACACTGCTTGTTTTCTGAGCACTTCCTTGAGACATGGCTGAGGCATGGTGTCCACAAGCTTTCCAAGCAGACCCACCCCTTGGGGATCTGGCCCAGTTCATACCCATTCCTAGAAAACCCAGAATTGGCTCTCTGTGGCCACAATATTGAAAGACTAGTTATTCGTGAAAAGGATGACCCCAATTGTTTTATTAATACACTGAAAGACGTATGAATATAAATGTCTTTTTAAGTTGGTGTATAATAATCATATATATTAACTCATTTATGCTGAGGTTGCAATTTTTAAAATTTTTGCAAACGGACCTTGGCGATGCCCTTGAGCAGTAGGATATAAATAATTCCCACATGCTTAGCGTTCCATTATTGGAACGCTGAACATGAACGGGCTAAACTCATTTATGAGGTACACACTCGTGATATTTTGATACATGGATACAATGTATAACGATCAAATCAGGTTATTTAGGATATCTATTGCCTCAAATATTTATCCTTTTTTTTGTTGGGAACATTTCAAATCTTCTCTTATAGCTATTTTGAGATATACGTTAAATAATTGCTAATTCTAATCACCTTACTGTGTCATTGAACACTAGAACTTACTTCCTCTAACTGTATGTTTGTACCCATTTTCCAACATCTCTTTTTCCCCTCTTTATCCTTCCCAGCCTCTGATAGCTGTCATTCTAAGCTCCGCTTCCATGAGATCAGTTTTTTTAGCTCTCACATATGAATAAGAACATGTGGTATTTTTCTTTCTGTGTCTGGCTTATTTCATTAACATAATAACCTCCAGTTCCATCCATAATGCTGAAAATAATACAATTTCATTCATTTTTATGGCCAAATAGTATTCCACTGTATATATATGCCACATTTTCTTTATCCATTTGTCCATTGATGGACACTTACGTTTATTCCATATCTTGGCTATTGTGAATAATGCTCTGCTAAACATGGGGGTGCAGGTATCCCTTTGATGTCCTGATTTCCTTTCCTTTGGACAAATGCTCAGTACTGGGATTGTGATATTGTATGGTAGTTATACTTTTAGTTTTCTGAGGAAACTTTAGACTGTTTTCCATAATGGCTGTACGAGTGTATTAGTTTATATTCGTACGAAGAGTGTGTAAGAGTTCCCTTTTCTTTGTGTCCTTGGTAGCATTTGTTTTTTTTTTATTATAGTCATTCTAATTGGGATGAGATGCTATTTTATTGTGGTTTTGATTTGCATTTCCCTGTTGATTAGGGATGTTGAACATTTTTTCATATACCTATTGGCCACTTGTATGTTTTCCTTTGAGAAATGTTTATTCATGTCCTTTGCCCACTTTTTAATGGGATTATTTGTTTTGCTGTTGAGTTGTTTGAGTTCCTTGTATATTCTGGATATTACTTCCTTGTTGAATGAATAGTTGTAAATATTTTCTCCCATTCTATAAGTTATCCGTTCACTCTCTTGATTGTTTCCTTTGGAATCCAGAAGCTTTTTAACTTAGTGTAGTCCTATTTGTCTACTTTTGTTTTTGTTGCCTGTGCTTTTGAAGTCTTAGACATAAGGTCTTTGTTAGACCAATGTCCTGAAGTGTTTATTCTTTGTTTTCTTTAAGTATCTTGAAGTTTTGAGTCTTAGATTTAGATCTTCAATTCATCTTGAGTTGATTTTTGTATATGGTGAGAGATATGGGCTAATTTCATTCTTCTGCATATGGATATCCAGTTTTCCCAACACCATTCATTGAAGAGAGTGCCCTTTCCCCAGGGTATGTTCTTGGTGCCTTTGTTGAAAATCAGTTGGCTGTAAATACATGGATTTATTTCTGAATTCTCTGTTCTGTTCCATTGCTCTGTCTGTTTTTATACCAATATCATTCCGGTTTGGTTACCATAGATATAATATATTTTGATGTCAGGAAGTATAATGCCTCCAGCTTTGTTCTTTTTGCTCAGTGTTGCTTTGGCTATTTGGGGTCTTTTGTGGTTCCGTAGGAATTTTGGTGTCTTACAAAAACTTCTGTAAAGAATGTCATTGACATTTTGATAGGCATTGCATTGAGTCTGCAGATTGCTGTGCGTTGTGTGATCATTTTAACAATATTAATTCTTCTGATCTATGAGCATGGGATGTCTTTCCATTTGTTTGTTTTCTCTTCAATTTCTTTTATCAGTATTTTGTAGTTTTCATTGTGGAGGTTTTCACCTCCTGAGTTAAATTTATTCCTAGGGATTTTATCGTTTTTTGTAGCTATTGTAAATGGGATTGTTTTCCTGATTTCTTTTTTCAGCTAGTTTACTAGCATGTAGAAAAAACTATATATATATATATTTTGATTTTCGAATGTTGATTTTGTATCCCACAACTTTACTAAATTTGTTCATCTATTCTATGAGTTTGTTTCTAGATGTAACAACATCTAGATGTAAGATTATATTATCTGCAAAGAGAGACAATATGACTTTCTCTTTTCCAACTTGAATGCCTTTCATTTCTTTTTCTGGCCTGATTGCTTTGGTTAGGACTTCCAGTACTGTATTGAATAAGAGTGGTAAAAGTGGACATCTTTGTCTTGTTCCAGTTCTTAGAGGAAAAGCTTTCAGCTTTTCCCCATTCAATATGTTAGCTTAGGGTTTGTCATGTGTGGCCTTTTTTTTTGTTGAGATATAGTCCTTCTATGCTTTGTTTGTCGAGTTTTTATCATGAAGGGATGCTAAATTTTATCAACTGTTTTTTGCACTTATTGAGATATCATATGGTTTTTGCCTTCATTTTGTTAATGTAATGTATCACATTTATTGATTTGCATATGTGGATTTGCATCCCTGGGCTAAGTCTCACTTGATCATAGTGTGTTATCTTTTTAATGTGTTGTAAGATACAGTTTGTTAGCATTTTGTTCAGAATCCCTATGTTCATCAGGGATATTGGTCTGTATTTTTCTTTTTTTGTTATGTTCTTGTCTGATTTTGATATCAGGACAATGCTGGCCTCATAGAATAAGTTAGAAAGAATTTACTCCTCTTCAATTTTTTGGAATAGCTTCAGAAGAATTTGTGTTAGTTCTCTAAAAATTTGGTAGAATTCAGCAGTAAAGCTACTTTTTAAAGAAAAATCTTTGGCTTTTCTTTGTTGGGAGACTTTTCGTTACTAATTCAATCTTATTACTCATTATTGGTCTGTTCAGGTTTTCTGTTTCTTCCTGATTAATCTTGGTAGGTTGTATGTGTCCAGGGATTTAACCATTTCCTCTAGGTTCCCCAGTTTGTTAGCGTTCCTGATAGTCTCTAATAATCCTTTGTATTTCCATGGTATCATGTTGTAATGTCTTCTTTGTTGCTGATTTTATATATTTGGGTCATTTCTCTTTTTTGCTTGGTTAGTTTAACTGGTGGTTTATTGATTTTGTTTACCGCTTTATAAAATCAACTTTTTTCCATTGATTCTTTGTATTGTTTTATAAGTCTCTATTTCATTTAGCTGCTTTGATCTTTATTGTCTCTTTCTTTCTGCTAATTTTGTGCTTTATTTGTTCTTGCTTTTCTAGTTCCTTAAGGTACATCACTAGGTTGCTTATTTGAAGTCTTTCTACTTTTTTTGATGTAGGCATTTATTGTTATAAATGTCCCTCTTAGCAATGTTTTGCTGTATCCTATAGGTTTTGCTATGTTGTGTTTTCATTTTCGTTTGTTTCAAAAAATTTTTAAATTCTCCTCTTAACACCTTCATCGGTCCATTGGTTGTTCTGGAGCATGTTATTTAATTTCCAAGTATTTTTATAGTTTCCAAAGTTCCTTTTTGTTATTGATTTCTAGTTTTATTCCATTGTTGTCTGAGAAGATACCTGATGTAATTTTGATATTTAAAAACTTGTTCCAGCACTTTGGGAGGCCAAGGCAGGTGGATCACGAGGTCAGGAGATCAAGACCATCCTGGCTAACATGGTGAAACCCCGTCTCTACTAAAAATACAAAAAATTAGCCAGGCGTGGTGGCGGGCGCCTGTAGTCCCAG